>NC_058133.1:302680027-302714779 GCF_016433145.1 Gracilinanus agilis
AGAGAGGAGAGACCCAGCACGCAAGAAGACAAGGGAGTCTAATGGTGACAAGGCTCGTTTATTGCTGGTACGGGGCAAGAATATATATGTTCAGGGTGAGGGGGCTGGTGGTCGGGATGAAGAGAGAAGGGGGCTAGATGTTATGAGGAAGGGTGGAAAGGAACATGCAGTTATGTGGAAAGTCTGGAGGAGGTTTTGCAATTATGTCCCCGCCCAAGCGGGGCTCATGATCCGTATCCTTCTCCTTGAAGAGTTACTATTTTTATATTATAGTCTTGACTCCTAACATATATATAGATAATACCTATATTTATATATACATATATATACAGATATAAAATGAGACTCTTAATCTCAGGGTCATGGGTTCGAGCCCCACGTATATAGATATATATTTGCTATCTATTTTATATTTTATACAAATATTTTTACAAATATTTTATATATCTATGGATATAGATAAAATAGATAACAAAACAATAATAGTGGGGAACTTTAATTTGTCCCTTTCAGAACTAGATAAATCTAACCAAACATAAATAAGATAGAAGTTAAGGAGATGAAGAGAATCTTAAATAAGTTAAGTTTCATACATATCTGGAGAGAACTAAATGAGAGCAGAAAAAAATATATACTTTCTTATTAGCAGTACCTAGCACCTTTGCAAAAACTGACAATGTATTACGGCACAAAAATATTACACTTTAAATGTAGAAAAGTATAAATATTAGATGCATTCTTTTTAGAACACAATATAATAAAATCATATGTTATAATGAACTATGAGAATAAAAAGCAAAAATTAATTGTGGACTAAATAAATTAAATCAAATAATGAGTGGGTTTAAGAATAAATCATAAAACCATAGGATTTCATTTAAGAGAAAGATAATAATTTAAAAATATCCCAGAACCTATGGCATATAGAAAAATAATAATTAAAGGAAAGTTTATATATCTAAATGCTTATAATAATAATGTAGAGAAAGAAAAGATCAATGAGTAGGGAATGCAATGAAAAAACTAGGAAAAGAACAATTTTAATATCCTTAATTAAGTACCAAATTAAAAATCTTTAAACTTAAAGGTGGGATCATTAAAATTGAATATGAGAAATTATTGAATTAATAAATAAATCTCAGAGTTCATTTTTTAAAAAAAATCACCAAAATTTATGAACCATTGGTTAATCTGTGAAAAAAGAAGAAAACCAAGTCACTAGCATTAAAGACAAAAAAAGGTAAATATGCCACAAATTAAGATAAAATTAAGGCAATTCATTAGGAATGATTATGCTAAATTATAGACCACAACCGTGGAAGTAAAATGGAAATCTGAAGGATATTGTTTCCAAAATAAACATAACAATAAACATACATATGTGCATAATATGTTTAAAATATAAATACATAGGTATATTGCATACCTATATACAGTAGAAACATGCATGTATATATTCATATATACATTCATATACATGCATATCTATCTTTACATATAAAAACTATACATGTTGGAGACAGACATAATGGTGAGATAATTTCTCTGTGCCATAGTCACTTTTAGATCCCAGAAGAACCAGAAATGATGCTTAGATATTGTTTGTTCATTTTAATTGCTTCTGATTCCTTGTCATCCCATTACGAGTTTTTGTGGCAATGATTCTGGGGTGGTTTGTGATTTCCTTCTCTAGCTCATTTTACTTATGAGGAAACTGAGGCTAATAGGCCTTAGGAACTTGTCCAAGGACATACATCTAAGGTCACATGCCTAAGGTCAGATCTGAACTCACAAAGATGAGTTTTTATGACTTCAGAAGTAGCACTATATCCACTATTTCACCTAGTTATCTGATGAGTCTTAGAAATTTCTATCAAACTAATAAGTTTTCAATTATGAAACCTAAAATGACAGAATATATATATCCTTTTATATATATGAAATCATTAGGAAAAGTTATAGGTGTTCAGAACAAGGTAGAATGAAAGTTACTTAAGGACAGGGATTATTTGATTTTTACCTATGTTTGTGTAGCACTTAGCACTTGTGCTTCTATGTATCATAGTTGATTGTGGAGTGATAAATTTATTTTAATATTTGTTAGATCATCTATTATTTTGTAAAGATTTCAATAACAAAGGAGAACGTATAAAGATATCACTAATATTTGAGGAATTGGAGCATGAAATCATTCAGCCTACTTATGTCTTTTTTTTTCAATAGCAATATTTTCCTGTTTTATGTGATAAAATTGAGCCTATGCTGTTTTCTCTATTCTAGCCAACCTTAGAAGCTACCTAGATTGAAAGAGCTGTGATTCTACCAATTTAACTCATTTCATATTATGAATGCCTCAATTGTACTAAATATTCCATCAGATACTTAAATATGTCAAATATATAAAACTGATTAACACCAATTTGTTCTGTCCCAAATTGGCGGGGGAGGGAAGTGGTCCTTGATAAGTGAGTCAAACAAATTTATTGAACGATGGAGGAAGGGGGGAAGATGAGAAGTTAAGGTGGCCACAGAGTAGCAGAAACTTTCTCAATCTCCTTCCAACCAATCAATACAAATCTTCTCCAAATGACAGACATTAAAATAGGACAAGTGAAGGGACTCTCCCATTGGGCACAGTCTTAAGTTAAGCAATGTTGGGGGACTTCTACACTATAAGTGGGCAAAAGTACACTTATCAAAACACAAGCTGATGACCCCTCCCCCATATCACCTACCACACCAATCAGAGCAAAGACCTGGCAATGTCTAAATGCTGAACACAGACTAACCCCTGAGAACAGTGCAAGGCCTTGACAGTGAGACCTGGGAAGGCTTAAGAGTGAAGAACCTGAGCAGCAAAGCATGGAGATTTGGTAGAAACAAGGCTAGTCACTGCAGAGGCAGCAGGGACTGGCAAAATAGCCTCAGGGCAAAATGCTTTAAAGTACACTACACAAAGAACTTCCTAGAATGAACTACCAAGGCAAAGCCCTGAGAGACAGAAACTAAGAAAGCAATGTTGAGCAACATGCAGGAATCTCAGTACACAAGTAGTGAAAGAAATAAGCAGCAACAGAAAAAGCTTTTCACCATGGGTAATTTCTATGGAGAAATAGAGCTAACTACAGAAGCAACAGCAGAGAGTGAAAAAACAAAAACAAACTTTCCAAAAAAAATTGAAACTGCTCATAAGCTCTTCAGGAACACAAAAATGAGTTCAAGAACCAAGTAAGAAAGATAGAAGAAAAATGGAGAAAATAAAAGTAATTAAAAAAGAAAATAATGACTTGAAAGACAGGATTTCCCACATAGAAAAAGAGACACAGAAATAAAATGAAGTAATAAGCAATTTTGAGATGAAAATTGGCATGCAAGAAGTCATGAAAAGCAGGATAAACCAATCCAAAAAGGAAAAATCAAAAGATCATAACTGAAAATAATTCTTTAAAGATTAGAATTGTGCAAGTAGAAGCTAATCATCTCACTTGACAGGAAAAACAAATAAAGCAAAATCAAAATAATGAAAAAATAGAAGGAAACAGGAAATATCTATTGAAATGATAACTGATCTAGAAAATGGATCCAGGAGAGATGATTTGAGAATTATTGGTCTACCTGAAAGTCTGGAAAAATTAAAATCCTTGATATCATATAAGAAACTATATTAAAAAACTGTCCTGATATTATTGAACAAGAGGGCAAAATAATCATTAAAAGAGTCCATAGATGACCCACTACATTAAATGCTCAGAAGTAAACCCCCAGGAATGTAATAACCAAATTCAAGAGGTTACAGACCAAGGAGAAATTATTTTAAGGAACCAGAAAGAGACAATTCAGATATCATGGAGTCCCAGTCAGGATGACACAGAATATGTTAGCCTCCACACTAAAGGACCATAAGGCTTGGAATATGATATTCAGGAAGGTAAGAGAATTGAGTATACAACCAAGTATCACCTACCCATCAAAACTGACTATATACTTTCTGGGGAAATTATAGACATTTAACAAAACAGAATATTTTCAAGCATTCCTAGAGAAGATACCAGAATTAAATTAAAAAATTTGATGTCCAAATACAAAATTCAAAAGAACCATAAAAAGTTAAACATGAAAAAGGGAAAAAATCTTTTTTAAGTAAGGATAAATTGATTGTATTGATTATATTTTATATGGAAAAATGATATCTGTAACTCAAAAAATTGTTTTCATTATCATAATAGATAGAAGAATTATTCATAGGCAGAGGTTGTGGCACTAAGTTGTTTAAGATGATATGTAAAAAAGTAAAGGGGGGATAGAGGATGTGACTAAGAGAAATTTGAAGGAAGAAGAAAAATAGAATTAATTATATACCAACTTATGGTGGAAGGGGGTAGAGACTACTATTATAAGAAGGGGAGGAAGCGAGTGGTTATAGTAAAACTTATTCTCAGTGAAATCAGTTCTGAAAGCAAAGAGCAGCCAGAAGCTTTGGGATATAGAATTCCGTCTTAACCTACAGGGAAGCTGAGAGTATATAATGAAGGGGGGAGTTGGGAAGGAAGTATTAAAAGGGAGGTTAAAGTGTGGGGGGCAATTAATCAACACTAAAGAAAAATGAGTGGAATAAGAAGAGAGGGGTGGAAAGGAAAGTAAAATAAGGGTGTGGAAAAGGGGGACTGATTAAAAGCAAAACACTTGTGTAAAATGAAATAGTGAAAGAACAAAGGGAACTAAAAAACTAAAGAACTAACTAAAATACTAAAGAACGAATTAAAAAAGGAAATCAAAATGATGGGGAATATTCAGGCATAACTCTTAATGTGAAAGGGATGAACTAACCCATGAAAACAGTGAAAGCAGAGTGAATTAGAAACCAAAATCTGACCATATGTTGTCTATAAGAAACACACATGAGTCAGGTAGACACACACAGGGTAAAGGTAAGAGGGTTGAGCAAAATTTATTGGGTGTCAACTGAGAAAAAGAAGGCAAGAGTCTCAAACATGATATCTGACAAAAACAAAATAAAAAGAGATCTGATTAAAACAGATAGGGAAGGTAATTACATTCTGATAAAAGGCAGTATAGAAAATGTGAAAAAAATCAGTACTCAATGTGTATGCACCAAATGATATAGCATTCAATTTTTAAAAGAAACTATTGGAGGGGCAGCTGGGTAGCTCAGTGGATTGAGAGCCAGGCCTAGAGACAGGAGGTCCTAGGTTCAAATCCGGCCTCAGACACTTCCCAGCTGTGTGACCCTGGGCAAGTCACTTGACCCCCATTGCCTACCCTTACCAATCTTCCACCTATAAGTCAATACATAGAAGTTAAGGGTTTAAAATTTAAAAAAAAAAAGAAACTATTGGAGCTTAAGATGGAAATAAATAGTAAAACTATCCTAGAGGGAGAACTGAACCTGCCTCTGTCAGATCTAGACTAATAAAAATAAGAAATAAATAAGAAAGGGAAGAGATTTGAATGAAATATTAGAAAAATTGGAATTAATAGATATATGGAGAAAAATAAATAGGGACAAAAATGAATATACCTTCTTTTCAGCAGCACATGGTACACAAATGTAACTTTTTCAGATTATAATGCAATAAAATTATAATAAGTAAGGGTAAATGGAAAGTCAAATAAAAAATTAATTTGAAATTAAATAGTAAGATTCTCCAAAATTGGTTGGTTAAAGAACAAAACATAGAAACAATTAACAATTTCATAGAAAAGGACAATTAGGAAACAACATATCAAAATCTATGTGATTCAACCAAAGCAGTATTTAGAGGAAAATTTATATCCATGAGTATATATATTAACAAATCAGAGAGGAAAGTGGAATTAGGATGGAAATTTTTTTATAAAAGGGGAATTAGGCATGAAATTAAAAAAAAAAACTATAAAGAGAACAAATAAAAAATTCCCAGTTAAAAACTAACTTAAAAATACTAAAAATTAAAGGAGAAATTAATAAATTGAAAATAAAAGAACTATTGACCTAATAAATAGGACTAGGAGCTGGTACTTTGAGAAAACAAATTAAATAGATAATGTATCAGTTAATCTAATAAAAAAAAGAAAGAAGAGAATCAAATTAACATTATCAAAGAAGAAAAGAGCATTCTCACTCCTAATGATGAAAAAATTAAGGTAATTATTTTATAATTAGAATTTGCTCCCCAGGACTCTAAATCCCAGCTTCCCATGTTCCTTCTCACATTACTTGCTAATGTAGGGAGGATATATTTTGAGTGTAGCTTTTCCCTCTCTCTCTCTTCTCTCAGAAACACAGCTGTGGATAGGGGGTGAGGTGAGATACAGGAAAATTTTACTCAGGTATTCTTTACTTAGGTTTTTTTCTTTTGTTCTTTTTATTTCTTCTACTTCAAGTGATTATTAAAGAACTTTATAAGATATAATATTGGAGGTACTGGATATTAATTTAAATCTACCATTATTTAGAACTACTTTGCCCAATTATATGACAATAAATGTGACAATCTAGATGAAATGGGTGAATATTTACAAAAAATATAAGTTGCGTAAATTAACAAAAGTGGAAATTAAATACTTAATCCCATCTCAGAAAAAGAAATTGAGGAAACCATCAAGGAACTCTCTAAGAAAGAAATCCCCAGGGCAAGATGGATTCACAAGTGATTTCTATCAAAAATTAAAAAAACAACTAATCTCAATACTATACAAGCTATTTGACAAAATAAGCAAAGAAAGTTTTACCAAATTCCTTTAATGATACAAATATGGTCCTGATTCCAAAGTCAGGGAGAAGAAAAAAAGAAAGAAAACTACAGACCAATCTCCCTAACAAACACAAATGCAAAAATATTAAATAGAATACTAACAAAAATACTGAAGCAAGTGATCATGAGTATTATTCATTATAATCAGATGCAATTCATAACAGGAATGCAAGAATAGTTCTGTCTTAGGTAAACCATCCATATAATTGACCATATCATCAATAAAACCAACAGAAATCACATGATTATTTCAATAGATGCAGCAAAAGCCTTTAACAAAATATAACACTTATTCCTTTTGAAAACACAAGAAAGTATAGGAATTAATTGGCCTTTTCTAAAATTAATAAACAGTATATATTTAATATCATCAACAAACATTATCTGCAATGGGGATAAGTTAGAAGCCTTCCCAATAAGATCAGTAGTAAAGTAAGGATGACTGTTATCACCTCTATCATTTAACATTTTACTAGAAATGCTAGCAGTAGCAATTAGAGAAAAAAAATTGAAGATATTAAAGTAGGCAATGAGGAGACTAAACTATCACTCTTTGAAGATGATACAGTGGTCTACTTAAATAATCTTAGGGAATCAACTAAAAACCTAATGGAAATATTCAACAACTTTTGGTAAGTTATAGGATACAAAATAAACTCACATAAATCATCACCATCTCTATATATTTCCCAAACAACTCAGCAGCAAGAATTAGAAATATAAATTCCATTTAAAATGAAATATAAAATATGAAATATTTAGGAATCTATTTGTCAAGATGAACACAGGAATTATATGAACACAACTACAAAATAATTTCCACACAATGAAAACTAGTTCTAAATAATTGGAAATAACATTAATTGCTTATGGGTAGAATGAGATAATATAATAAAAATGACAATCCTACCCAAATTAATTTAGTTATTTAGTGCCATACTTACTAAACTAGCAAGAAATGTTTTTTATTGAGTTAGAAAAAATATATAACACAAAATTCATTTGAAAGAACAAAAGATTAAGAATATCAAGAGAACTAATAAAAAATTTCAAGGGCGGGGCAGCTGGGTAGCTCAGTGGATTGAGAGTCAGACCTAGAGATGGGAGGTCCTAGGTTCAAATCCAGCCTCAGAAACTTCCCAGCTGTGTGACCCTGGGCAAGTCACTTGACTCCCATCGCCCACACTTACCACTCTTACACCTAGGAGCCACTACACAGAAGTTAGGGGTTTAAAAAAATATGAAGGTTGGAGGCCTAGCAATACCAGATCTTAAACTGTAATGTAAAGCAGTGCTAATCAACATAATGTGGTACTGACTAAAGATAGAAGGGAGAATCAATGGAACAAATTTGTGGTAAATGTCCTCAGCAACATAGTATATGATAAAACAAAGATCTCAGCTATTGGGACAAGAACCCAGTATTTGACAAAAACTGGGAAAACTGGAAAGAAATATGGGGGGAATTGGGTTTAGATCAATGTCTGACATCCTATACCAAGATAAATTCAGTATAAGTAAATGACTTAAATATAAAGAAGGAAACTATAATTAAATTAGGTGAACTTAGAATAGTATACTTATCAGATCTATGGGAAAGGAAAGAATTTAAGACTAAGCAAGAGATAGAGAATATTACAAAACATAAAATATCTTGATTACATTAACTTAAAAAGGTTTTGTATAAACAAAATCAATGGAACCAAAATTAGGAGGGAAGTAACAAATTGGGAAAATATCTCTTTAACAAAAACCTCTGATAAAGGTCTAATTTCTCAAATTTATTAAGAGCTAAATCAAATGTACAAAAAATCAAGCCATTCCCCAGTTGATAAATGGGCAAAGACATGAAAAGGCAGTTTTCAGATAAAGAACTCAAAACTATCAATAAGACATGAAAAAGTGTTCTAAATCTCCCATAATTAGAGAAATGCAAATCAAAACTTCACTGAGGACCACCTTAGTCATAGAATACTGGCTATTATGACAGCAAAGGAAAGTAATAAATGTTGGAGGGGATGTGGTAAAATTGGGGCACTAATGTTTTGCTGGTGGAGTTGATAATTGATCCAACCTATCTGGAAGGCTATTTGGAACCATGCCCAAAGGGCTTTAAAAGACTGCTACCCTTTGATCCAGCCATAACATCACTGTGTTTGTACCCCAAAGATATAATTAAAAATACTTTTATAAAAATATATATACCCATGTTTTTGTGGTGGCAAAAAATTGGAAAATGAAAGAATGTCCATTGATTGGGGAATGGCTGAACAAATTGTGGCATCTGATGGTGATGGAATGATATTGTGCTGAAAGGAATGATGAACTGGAGGATTTCTATGTGAACTAGAAAGACTTCCAGGAATTGATACAGAGTGAAAGGTGCAGAATGAAGAGAATGTTGTACACAAAGACTGATACATTATGGCATAATCAGATATAATTGGCTTCTCTTAACGCAGCAATGGTATGATCCAGGACAATTCTGAGGGACATCCAGAAAAAGAATTGTTGAAGTAGAAATGCAGAAGAAAAACATATGATCAATTACATGGTTCAATGGGGATATGATTGGGGCTGTTAACTTTAAATGATCACTCTATTGCAAACAGTAATAGTATGGAAATAGGAATTGAACAATGATAGATCTGAAATGCAGTGTAATTGCTTATTGGCTCCAGGAGAGGAAAGAGAGGAGGGAAAGGAAAGAACATGAATCATGTAACAATGAAAAAAATTATTAAAATAATTAATTAATTATTATCAATTAATTATAATTAATTTATTAATTATTTTTTTCTAAAAAATTATTTTAAAATATTAAAGGAATTTTCTTAATCTCTCTCTTTGTTTCCTTAAGAGGCAAGACAGCAGGGTTTCTAAGTAGATCAGAACTGACAAGAGTCAGTGAGGCAGAGCTGAAGATTCAGTGACCAGGGAGACTAGGACAGTGAAAAGAAAGTAGTGCTGACAGTTAGGTGTTCTCAAGATGCCTCTGGATCTCAAGAGAGCAGGAGGTCTGTCTCTGAGTCAAGAGCTACTGGCAGTTGACTAATGACTTTTGGGTGACAGAAACTGATTGAAGGAGTGAGTGAGTGGTGACTGTTGATTATTTAGGAAGTTAGATAATTAGTGAATCACTTATAGGTAGAGTGGGTTAGAGTAGGCCTGGTGTTTTCCAGGGAGGAAGAAACTGTCTCCAGAAGATAGTTAGAGGTAGGTTATTAGAAACTTTAGAGAGTATTAGGATTTTTAGGTATAGTCATAGGGTGTGGGAAGCCAATAAGAGAATAGATCAAAATCTGAGACTCCTCTTTTGACCCCTTTTGTGATCCTTGTGAGTTCTTGTTGAGAGGTGTTGTGGCCTTATTGAAGAGGTTTAGATTCCTAGTGGGTCAGCATTTAAAAGGTTAACACTCTCCCCCTTTGGCCAGGAATGCAGCTGTCTGGTATAGCCAAGGCCAAAACCTTAGCAGGGGCAATTCAACCCTGAGAAAAATAATCCCCAACTTGGCTTTCTAATAAGAACCCACTCAAAATTCAGCCTTAGCCTTGGTCTGTTCTGAAGCCAATGAGACCTTTTATGTTTTGATATGACATAATTTATAACTTCTGACCATCTGCAAACTTTAGGGGGGGTTATTTTGTGTGAAATGAGTCTTGAAGTATATATAATAAACTCCATGCTCCTAGAGACAGAGCTGGAAGCATGAGCTAAAAGACAACTTCAGTGTCCCATTAGTTCCTAATCAACTCAACTAAACTGTCCTTATCAGATTATCTGGAGATGATAGATAGATCTCGAGAATAGAGTATTAGAATAATTATGTATCTTTACTCTTTTCTTATTTTCTATCTGTACTTCTCAAATTAAACAGTGTTTTTATTCAAATGCACTCCTCACATTAGTCAAACTCCTACTTTTAACCCTTACAAAGAAAGGGAAAATTTTATTATCTATCACTTATAGGGGTCCCTGACTTCCATTCATATGTTCAAAATTATTGTCCATAATTTAAGACCATTATATCTATGTTTGAAGAACACAAACATAGAGTGAAATTAAAAGAAGGGCATGAGTAATACATCATATTTAGATAATTAACTAATTATTTCTTTTTTATCAATGTGTATGTCTTATTAATGTTTAATTCATAAAACAAACTATTAATGCATATAATCCTTATGAAATCTTGGTTTTTCTGGGTATTTACAATGAACTAATTCAATTCACATTATGCCTTATGGCAAAAATATCTTATAGGAAAAAAATCTATGTTACTCCAACTTTTGGATACTCAACTTGACTTCTTGAATGAATTAGTGATTAGTGCTAAGGTGCAACTATATATTCTTATAAATTTCATTTAGTTCTCTACCTATCTGAGAAATGATGCATTTCACATAGATACTTGCTATAAATTTTCCCCTTTTGTTTGTTGTTTCCCTTTTAATCTTCTTTGCATTGCTTTTGTTTGTGCAAAACATTTAAATTTAATGTCATCAAAGCTATCTATTTTATATCTAATAATGTCCTCTATGTCTTGTATGGTCATGAATTTTTCCCTTATCTATAGTTTCACAGGCAAACTATCTTTTGCTTCACTTAATTTGTTTATGGTTTCACTCTTTAAGGGATTTTAGGATTTAAAAATACTTTCCAGAAACCACATCATGTTGATAGTGCAAATATTAGCATTATAAATATCTTTTGTTCCTCTAGTTTAGTTATTTTTTTTATTGTGTCTAACACTTTGGAATACCATTTAGAATTATTTTGGCAAATTTATGGGAGTGGTTTGCCATTTCCTACTCTAGCTTATTTTACAAATGAGGCAACTGAGGCAAATAGGATTAAGTGACTTGTCCAGGTCATACAACAAAGAAAGTATCTGAGGCCATATTTGAACTTATAAATATGAATCTTTCTGAATTGAGGTCTGACACTCTCCTATACCACCTCACTGTAAATAATGATAATATCTTACATTTATATTATGTTTTGGGGTTTGCGAATTATTTTAATTATATTATGGCAATTAATTATCATGACAGCCCTGTGAGGTAGGTGCTACAATTATTCCCATTTCATATATAAGGGAATTGGGAAAACTAAACTGATTCCTACATTACAAACTCTGGTTCCATTCAAATCTGATAAGATTATTAAGCAAAGCTGATTACCAACTGCTCTGTACCTTAAAGTCTTGAAAATTTGCATCATTATATTGAGAAGCTAAATCACTTTCCCTGGGTGACATTGTTCATTTCAGAGGTGTTACTTTTACTTATACCATCTTTCCTCAAAGGCCTAAATTTATTATGTTTCTAATTCACAATTTACTATGAGAAAATTGAGAATCAGAGAATTTTAGTGTCTCACTCATAAACCCAAAACTTGGAAGTGGTAGAGCACATAGTCAAGACCAGCTCTTCTTTGTCCAAACTTAACATTCAATCTATTAAAATGTTCTACCTAAACTAAAGATAGGGAATTAAGAGTTAAATTGCTATGGGAAGTAATTCATTATCCAGAAAAATGTTTTCTATATAAGGAACCCAAAATCCAATAGCTAGAATGTCTGGATTTCTTGACAAGCATTACTTCAAGCAACAGGATTATTGTGGTGGTCACAGCGGGATTCGTTTTGTTTTGTTTTTTTCACTAGAAGAAAATAATGGACTGAGAAAAAAAAAGTAGACATGGAAAGATCTGGATCAGGCCCATGAGAAGAACTCTTAGAACAACGTTCCCATGAATCTACCCTTGAGTTCATGGAAGTGAAGAAGGAGCATCAAATAAGATTCAATTAAATAGTTCTCTATTACATATAATTTGAAGCATGAGAAATCAAATTCATACTTCTAGTAATGATACCTTCTTGTTCTAGATTTTCCATCCTTTAACTTCTAGGTCTAAAGAGTCTTAGAAGTAAATTTCATTAATGTGTGTTTTCCTCAGACCAAATTACTAATTTTGCTAAATAATTTTAACTTCACTGTTTTATTTTGAACTGATTTATATGAGTATTTTATTTAGATGTTTTCTTAATTAACACTTATTTTACCTGCTTTCTACTTATTTCCAATAAATCTTATCACTGATTTTTATCATGATTACAAGAAACTATTCATGTGTTCAGTGTGCTCATATGCATATGTACATGTATTTAATTCTGTAATTTTAGGGCAAACAATTTTCTTTTATTCCATTTTTAATGTCTCTATTTCTAATATGAATAAGAATTTTAACTGGAACTGAATCTCATTGTGAAGGAATCATGTTGTTCCATTGCTCAGTACAATCTTAAAGTATTAAATCCCAACAGGACAACTTCAACACCACAAAATTTTCATTAGTCTTTTTTACCGACCCCTAGGTCAGTTAGAGGAAGGTGATGAATATTTTGAGTAACATCATATGCCTGATAGACAATGGTGATATAATAATGATGATGGACTCCAACACTTCAACTATACAGACTTGTCTTACAAAGTTCTCCTTATTAAAGGATGCAATTGCTTAAACCTGGGAAACTGAACCTCAGTGAAAAAAATACATATATGTATATATTTATATATATAAAATATGATCACAAGAATTATTAACAGATGGAAGTTAACTTATTGATGAATTTCTTATTTTAGGGATCAGAATAAAATATTCAATTCTGACTTTTTATATGATTCTATTGATTCTTTTCATTTTTTATCCCACCATGATTTCATCTAGCCTCTCTCATCTACTTTTTTCTCAGAAAATTATTCCATATGATGATATTTTTGAAAACCAGAGAAAAAGGAAAAGAAAGAGAAAAAGAAAATGAATTAAAAACCACATTAAAATTATGAAAACATGTGCAATTATACATATAACACTTGTGAACTTTCCACCACTATAGAGAGATTGGGTGAAAGTGTTTTCTTATATCTCTTCTTTAAGCAATGCTAGTTCTTTATAATTTTGGAAAATTTACTTTTGATTTTTTTTGCAATTTTTACATATACATTATTTTAGTCAAAGATAATAATATTTTACCTTACTTATGCTATATGATTGCATATATATATATATATATATCTTTCTATGCTTCTCTATTCATCATATTCTTTGTTTCTTGGAGCAGAATATTTACTTTTAATATACATAACTTTAAAAAAAGTATTAATAATGTGAATAGGACATAAAGTCTAAAATTATTAAAATGTAGAAATCATTAGAAAACATATTTGTCTAAGCTTCTAATCTGATTATCATATTTTAAGAGGAATAAGCAAATATAGAGAGATTAAAAATATACAAAAAGTTATAGAAATCAAGAAAAACTATTAATATTACCTATTCTAGGAGACAATATTTAAAATAAAAATAAATTAATTCATTCATTAATATAACATCATTATACTCATACTTTTCAAATATGTGTTGAATAGAAAGATTTGTCTTTAGGTTCATGCCATTTGTGTACATTTTTTATTCTTTTTCTGTTCTTAAAAATTAGTTTTATCATAAAAAGATTGCTATATTTCTTTTTAAAATGGATATGAGCTAAGAGAGTGAAAATATATATCAAATATATTTACAGTTTCATGGTATATCATTTTTTACTCATTGGGAATTCAGGGAAAATCAATTTTCATCACGTATACAAATACAATATCATTTTTTCAGAAAATAGAATTTATAATTATCCACTTAAATGATATTTCAAATTTGTTCTTGTTTTAAAGACCAGCTGAGGTAACTCACACATGAAATATAACTATCAGCAGTGGATCCAGGACCACATTGAAATGTTCAGAGTTATGGCCACATTTGGAGGCATTGTAATCCCAAATGAACTTCATTAATACAAATGGCTTCTATAAAACCTTTATCAGAATGTTCTTCTGTTTGTAGAAGAACACACTAGAGGAAACTATCATGTAATCTTACTGCTTACCACAAAAGAGGAATAATTTTGAGATGTATGCATTAAGCAGTGGGTAAGCTCATTCTGCCATCTTTCCCATTTCTTTTTCTCCTGAGTAAGTACATAGGCAAATGAGCATGATCACAATGGAGCTTCTTAGTAAGAAGCTCCCCAAAACAATCAATATTTTCCAGGAGGAAACAAGCATGAGGAAATGAATAATAGGAGATTTATTTTGCCATTCAACAGATGAGTCAGTTGCTTGAACTCTCCCTTTCAGTAGGAGACAGGCCTGGTTTAGACCTTTTTTGGATACTGTTGGTGTTAGAGATTTCAAATAAGTCTTGAGGAACTTGAAATTTGTCCTGGAGCAAGAATGCAAGGACTTAATTGATGGTTATAACTTAGGCTTTTCCTTGGTCATGTGAAGATCAACAAGAAGAAAATTACCATGTTGTAGATCAGAAACTCTAGTGCAAGATCAAAATGCCTAGAGCGTAGGCCTCAGCAGGAATGGAGGGTTAGGGAAGGATATACCTGAGATAGGAGTAGATCAACATCAAGGAAAAGTTGCCTCTTTCAGGTCCTGGAGACAAATGAGCAGGTGCTTGCATATAGTCTAGAGTTAGACTTTGAATTGACTAGAAACTCTTGGATAAAGGTCACCAAAAAGGATAAGAGATCATTCCTATTGGGATTTATGTTATAGTTTATTTACCTAAAAAATCTTTTATTTGTTCAATGTTTTATTTGTTTTAGTACTTTCAAAGGAAGCAGATCATATGCAGGGATTCTTAATCTTTATCGTGTCATGAACCTTTTTTGTCACTATAGTGAATCCTCTAGACCAGTGATGGGCAAACTTTTTAAAGAGAGGACCAAAGGAAGAGAAATGCTCATCGGTCAGTCTGTTTCTAAGGCAACTCCTTTGAAGTTTCATTGTATTGTATCCTACTTATTGTATTTGTCAGATTAGGAATACTGTCATGGGGCCAGATAGAACATTTCAGGGGGCTGCATCTGGCCCATGGGCTGTAGTTTGCCCATCACTGCTCTAGACCCTTTAACTGGGTCAGATCTGTTGTACAGACATCTTTACTCAGGAAGACTGTGATCACATATGCTTTTGCAGAGGATTTAATAACTATAGTAAGCTCAAATAATGATATGCAGAAATGACATTTAAAAGGTATCTATAACAACTATATTGTTATATCAATATAACTGTGATTTCTCTTGGTGACAAAGTAACAGGTACTGCTAATACTACTAAACTTTGTAATCTATGTTTATAACCAAATTAAATGCTCAATTTCAGCAAGAGAGTATTAAAAATAAAGATGTATTTTCCCATATAATTTGAAATCTATTCATGGATGCTTTTGAGCTTCTTCTTCTGAAGATATGCAATGAAAATTATTAATTTTCTAGTGACTGAGTATTGGTAGGAGAGTCACTTTCATAAACTAGTTATACACATAGAGTAAAATCATGTGTAGCATTCTAGATAAAAATAACATATTAGAGGTAAGGTAGGATCTCATCTACTGAATATCCCAAATTATATTATATTCATTTTTATACATCACCACATGCTTGTTAAAGCCAGAAAATTCCATTCTTTATGGAACATAGATATTTATTTCATGATAAATAAAGTCATTTCATGGAAAGGCAATATATAGAACTAAAATGTGCCATAGCAGAGGGATGACTGATCTTGCATCTGCATGGAAGATCTGTCTCCTAGTTCTGATTTACCATGAGTAAGTTGTATATGAGCACCTATCAGCTACTTAAACTCTCAAGGTCCAAGTCACCTAAGATTAGAAATTAAATAGAGTTGTTGATGTGCACTAAAGTAAATCAAATAACCAAAAACAAGATACAAAGAAACTGAAGTTACAGGTTATTACTTTGAAACCTTAAAAAGTTCAGAAGATGCATCATATACAGACACTGCAATTTCCATTAGGTTGGTCATTTTCATGTGGACACTTGGTTCTGATTTATAAGTATATTAAGTAGTAAGGATATTCTAAAATAAACAAATAAATAAAAAAATAAAGCACATGCCTTTGGCTTTACTTTAAAATGACATAGAGATTTGTCCCCAAAGTCTTACAAAATCCATCATAAAAAGTATCTCTAATTTTTATGAAACGCACTCAAATAATGGATTTGTGGGGTAGTTCTGAATTGAAAGTATCTACATGGGATCTCTTACATTTGTGTTAGTTAGACTATAACATTCAAATATAAATTATTTGTTTAGAGAAAATGTTGCAAGTTATTCATCATTGTGCTTTCTATCCTCGTCTAATGAACTTGTTTATTTCTATCAGCATTCAACAGTACCTCAAGTTGTATTTATTTAAATAAAAATCTCACTCTCCCTTCAATAGAAGTTAAGAAATTCACCTCATTAACCTGGGAAATCCTTACCACTCCTGGACTAAGGACGGTCCCTAGCCCTGATGAAAAAGGAGGAGGGTTGGGCGTGGGGCTAGCAACCCCACCCTGTAAAAGTACATCTGCTAAAGAAACTGCAACCTAAAGTAGGGGCAGCTGGGCTAGCTCAGTGGATTGAGAGCCAGGCCTAGAGACGAAGGGTCCTGGGTTCAAATCCTGGGTTCAAATCCGAGCTCAGACACTTCCCATCTGGGTGACCCTGAGCGACCAATTGCCTACTGGTTGTGGCCCTATGCTCCTAGAATGGAGTCCCAGGATAAAAAAAAAAAAAAACAAAAAAACCCTGGGAAATCACATCTTAGCATTCTTTTTTTTTTAATTTATTTTGGTGATTGAGAGTGGACTGAACTTGCCTTATCTTTTGAATTTGGCTTCTGTGAAATCTTACTTGAGGTATACATTTCTTTTTCTTTTCACATACAATGTAATGATTACTTCTCAGTATCTGAAATTAGACTCTAAAATATTGATGTCACTGTCAACCCTCTGGTACTTTGTTTTACACTAGTTTCTTAATAAAACTCCTTATTGACAAGCTACTTTGTCATAGCAGGAAGCCAATAAAATACAGAGTAGGTCAGTAGATTATACTACTTTAAGCATTCAAAACAATGTAGCTGCAAGAGCTGGATAATTAGTCATTTCTAAGTAAGTTTGAGATTAGAAAAAAAGTATTTCCTCTGGCTACAAACATCTGGTACTCAGAAATTATTGACCAATACAGTTTGGTTACTTGACTGCATATATTCAAATTGTAGTTTACATAAGATTTAAACAAGAGGAGAAGTGTTCAAATAAATCAGAGTTCCATTAATTCCTTGTATATTAACTAAGGGGCATAATTCTTCATAGACTTGTTAAAATGACAAGTTAAAACATATTTAGCCAGAACAGTCCCAATTTTAAACTCCTGATCTTTTTTCTTCCCATGTCATGACAGTTAAATTACCTGGGAATTTTAAATACCTTTAATATTTCAGATCATAGCATAATAAAGTTTAGAGGCAGAAGTTATGTAAGTGGTGGCCCACCTAGGTTTGATCATGTTATTTCCTCAATCAAAAACTTTAAAATGTTCCATAACTATGTGATAAAGTGCAAACTTCTTAAACTGATATTTAAGGTTTTCAACAATCTGGCCCTCACCTGAATTTCCATCATTATTCATATTATTCACTTTTACAATATTTATGTAGCTATGTGGCAAAACAGACAAAGGACAGAGCTTCTTTTGCTTCTTTTTTGTATTGCCAAAACAGCTCAGAGTCTGATACATAATAAATATTTATTGATTGATTAATTAGAGTCAGGAAGACCAAGTTCAAATTTTATGTCAGACAATTACTAGTTTTGTAACTTTGGCTAAATCATTTAATCCCTATATGCTTCAGATTTCTTAGGGTCTTAGGGAGGATAAATGTGTTAAAATCTGAAAAATATTTTGCAAACCTCAAAGTGCTTTATAGATGCCAGTTGTTACTTTATCTCCCATCTCACACCTCTACCACCATCATATTTAACTTGTTCTAAAGTATAATGTTACTTTAATTCTCTCCCTGAAAAAGTATGGTGTGATATAGTAGAAAGTACAATGAATTTGAGAACAAAACCCTGAATTTGTTTTTCTGCCTTTTTACACTGGTAGAATCACCTAAAGGAATTAAGTCGCTTGACCACACAGATTTAAGTGAATTATTTGTGGAGAAGGAATAATTATGCCTGTGCTACTTCATAATGTTGTTGTGAGAATCAAAGAAGATTTTATAGATGGATTGTTTTGAAAATCTTAAAAATTTTCATTTTATATTCAATTTATATAGATTTATATATATATATTATTTCTCAACATGCTCCAGAAGTTTTGCATTTTCAGAATTGCATAGTTAGATAGTACCTCCACTGAATTTGATACTTATTTTATTTTGGCATTTTAAAAATATTTTAAAACTTCTTGGTAGACAATCTCTCTACATGGTGATACAATGTCCCAGGAGAGTATCTATTTCTAGGTTTAATTAGACAATTAAAAGCTTATCTGTGAAATGATGGGGTAAAGGACCAGTAGAACTTGAAACTGTAGCTAGTTTTTGCAAGTAGCCATCTTCTACAAGCTGTAGCAATATGGGGTCCAGAGTTTAGCATCCCCAAAGGAGGCATGAGACAGTTGGAAGATTGTTGTTGGACCAGTCCTATAAAAAGAAGGAGACTCATAGGCAAACTAACTCAGTCCTGAGTGGTGGGTGGTAATGGTGGAAAGGGAGGTAGCTCTCCATTTGAACTCCAGAAACTTCACCAGGATTTGTGTTAGCCTCATCCACACTGCTGGATCTAGCAACTTAGGTCTCTACCTGTCATAGGCTGCACTTTGCAATTTACTGAATATCATCCATCAATTATTATCAACAACAATTTCAACAAGACTTCTTTGAAGAAACATCAGCTACTTGGCTTCATCTGGTTTAGCTAGTCACCCACTGTCACCCATCTGCTAGCAGGCAGAAGCTTTATCAACTGAGTGTAGAATTCTATCAGAGTTTCCCTGTGGGGAACTGACAGAGTCTTACTCATATAGGTTTAGTCTTAGACTTCCCTGAATCCACAATCCTTCCCCATCAATACTTAATTCCCCACATTATCAATAAATATCTTTATTAGTTAATTAAATGTTACCTGTTGAAGAAACCAAAGTCATCTTGGTCTGATCCATCAACTCCAGAAGGATTCCCGTATTGTCAAATTTGGCAGTTGGGGAGTTTCTTTACTGTGAGGGGTATCATTAGTCTTATATAAATTCTAGCCTGTGATTCATCCCCTAACAATTGAAGGTATTTATCACCTTGGCATTCATATAAGATTAAGCCATACTTAACATCTAAAGATATCTGATTATTCATCACAAGGGAGTCAGTGAGTTTAGGCCCTTGTCTGTTAGGAGTTCTCAAAAAGCCTGACTGCAGGGAACTGATTCTACTGGCCCATCCCTCCTCCAGTCAGAGTGGTGAAACTGCAGACGAGACAGCAGCTTTGCGAAATAATCCTAACATAGCTCTAAAACTAAGAATCTAAGCTGGCAAAATCATTGTAAATTATTACTTGTAAAATAAGTCACATAAAATACTCCATGAAGAAATACATGAAAATCAGTAGGATAAGGTAACTTTGAACCTAGAGTTCAAGTTTTGAAGGGGTTAAACTGTTAGGTTTAAGAGATTGAACTTTATCTTTTAGTCAGTGTAGAATCATTTAAGGTTTTTGAGACTGTAACTGAGACATTTGAAGTGGTGTTTTAGAAAAGTTAATTTAGCAATGGTATGTAAGACAGATGAAGAAAGAAGATATCTTTTTCAGAGACTCCTATTTCAAAATTTTTGTTTTAGATTCTCTTACTTTACTCCCCAGAAGCCATAGTTCTACTTGATCTGCATTATGAAATAAGCACTGTCAATAGAATTAAACATTATGAGATAAAATCTTGCTGTAGATGCCTACTATGTGTTTAACCTTGTTAAAATTAATTAAACTCTCTGGGTCTTAAGGGTATCATCTTTGAAAATGAGAGGAAAGGGTTAAACCACCTCTCAACTCACTTTGGCTCTTGATAACAGGTCATCTGATCCTATTCTTCTCCCTGGCCTCATATTTATTTCACATTGCTTGGTAGTAAATATGATTTTTTACACTTACTAGTCAATAATTAGGGAACAAATAAATGTTAGGATTTTGATTTAATAGGAATTCATCAGAGAAAGGTGTATTATTAAAATAACAGATAATATTATAGATACATAGTATTTTATATGCATTGTTAAGTCTAATTCTAACAACAATCTTGTGGAGAAACTAAAATACTAATATAACTATCTCCATTTTGTAAAAGAAGAAAGTGAATCTCCAAGTAGAGTGGGGACTCATAAATTACTGCTTCTGACTCCAAATCCAGAACTCTTTTCTTTATTTTTTTAATGTCACAATGCTAGTACTATATCAAGCCTTTCTCCTAAGTTATATTTTCCAATGCACTCTCTACCAAGGCATCAGGAAAATGTACAATATCTTGTTAGATCCAAACATTGATTTAAGGCAATCAATGATAGTTCAGTCAAATTAAAAAAAAACTTTCTGTCAACATTTGGTGTCATAGTGAATACCTTATACTTCATTTTCCAATCTGTATTAAATTTGAACATTTTCCTACTAGTTTTTGTGTTCTATCCTCCCACTCTCTGTAGCATCTGTGGGGAATTACAAAATTCTAAATACCAGATGGCAGTCAGAGTGATTTGAATTCTAATCATTTCCATTTTTGTATTTTGGCCATCACAACTTACCCCTAATGTTTTGCTATTTTATTTTCTATAGTAGCTTTTTTTATACAAAAACAAAACATCAGAATGTTAATGATTGTCTTAGTGAACTAAAGGAGTTCATTTAGCTAGGTGGAGCAACATTATTTACAAACAATTTGTCATGTTTCCAATACTTTTGTTTTCTAGGAAAAAATGTATTCCAATAATATCAAAAATCAAAGTAAAACATAGTTATCATTTAAGGCAACTGACTTAATTTCACAGATAAAAAACTGAAACTGAGAAAGGAAAAATTACATCCAATAATTTACACAATTAGTGAAATTCAGGAAAGCAACTTATTAATAATTTGAATATGTTAAAATCACAGTATATTAGAACTAGAAGATAATTTTGAAATCATTTAGTTCAAATCTTTCATTTTATAGACAGGTAAACTCTAGTTTGAAGAGTTTACTTTATGAAGATTTTTAAATTATGCAGTTGGAAAACATTTGAAAATAATGAAAAGATTATTGTAAGAGGACCATGGATTTTTGCAGAGAAGGTATTTTACAACAGAAAGCATTCTCATTTTTATAAATAAAGAAATTTAGAATCACATGAGTTAATTGACCTACTCCAAGTTACAGGATCTTAGAGCTGATATTTGAAGTAGGTCTTTTAGATTGAAGTGAAGTTGTCTTTCTACTGTACTGAAGTATGTCAGGGATTAGGGTCAGGAAGAATTAAGTTCAAATTATTCCTCTGACATTTTTTTGCTCTGAAATATTGGGTAAGTCATTTAACCTAGATTTGCCTTGGGAAGTTCTCTAGGATTTATTTACATAAATAATAGATGGGTTATAGTCTTCATCAATGGATAAAGCTTTTACACCCATACTGACATATCTATGAGCACTGGGGTGAAGAGAAAAATGAAGAAATTTTTATTTGAGTTATAAATTTAAGTAGCCAATACAAATATAAGCTAAATCAAATCCATGTAGTTTAAGATCACACACACACACACACACACACACACACACACACACACACATATATATATATAAACAGATGACTTCACAGAACTTTTGAACATGTACTGAGTATGTAGAAATTCCCAGAGTTATATTAGAAAGTCATAGCCTATTGTTGTGTTCTCTTTCCTACCTATATTAGGCTACTAGTAATGGGTTTCATAGTATTATGAACCATTGAGGCTTTAACCATGTAATCACATGAACACATAAGCTCTTAGACACTATAAGTCTCTGTGCTTAGGCCTAGAATCATGGGAATTTCCCCAGATTGTTGAGGCATAAATTTCTTCTTCTTCTAATGAAAGGTTTCTTCTACTTGCAAATGTCACTATATTTCAGTGTTCTCACATGAAAATGTTTGTATTTTAATATTTTGCATCTACTCAATAAAAGATATGTAATATTTTAATACTTATATAAGTAGAGTTAATTTGTTTCTTAAACCTATCCAACTTAAGGTACATTAAATATTGCTAAATGTATAGTGAATTGTGTATACTTTTATATTCACAAAAATTGGTCAAAACCCATTGTGATTTGATAGAAAGGATACCAGACATGAATTAATGTTTTGGTTGTGCCATTTGCTACTTGTTGAATTTTTTTAAAAAAGGAAAGAAAAAATGAGGTGTACAATTCAATGGTAGTAAGTTGTCCAATATGATTTGAATATTGACTTAAATGAGGGGAGTCAAGTAATTATAATAGTGGAGAGATAAAATGGCATCAAAAATAGTAACTTGTCTTAAATGGGCAATAGGAAATCATTGACTGGTTCTGAGAATACAGATGATATTCCCCAGTCCATATAAAAATAAATTTGGTGTGAAGAGTAGTTGAAGAGGGATAAATCAAAGCTACCAATAGTCACATGAAAAATTATCTAAATCACTCTTGATGAGAAAAATGCTAATTAAAGCAACTCTGAGATTCCACCTCAGACATAAAAGATTGGCTAACATGATAGAAAAGGAAAATGACTGATATCATAGGGAAAATGAAAAAAAATTGACACTGATGCACTGCTGCTGGAGTTCTGAACTGGTTCAAACATTTTGGATGAAAATTGCAAAGCATGAGCAAAGGTTTATTAAACTGCATGAATACCACTCTTATGTCTGTATGCTGAAGAAATCAAAGAAAATGAAAAGACTTATTTGCCCAAAAATATTTATAAAAGCTCTATCTGCAGTGCACATTGTTGGTAATTAAGAAAATGTTCATCTATTGGAAAATGGTTGAACAAATTGTGGTATATGATTATGATGTAACACTACCATGCTTTAAGAAATTGGGGGGGTGGGTGAGAAAAATCTGACAAGTCTTATATGAACTGATTTGAAGTAAATTAACCAAACCAGAAGAACTTTGTACCTAGAAATAGCAATATTGTAATGATGATGGAATGCAAAAGACTATATGAATTGGGTCAAGACAATGATCCAAGACAATTTCCAAATTATTTATGATGAAAAATGCTATCCATATCCAGAAAGAGAAGAATTATATAAAAAAGTACAAATTGAAGCATATGTTTTAACTTTATTTTCCTGGGATTTTCTCTGCGTATGTATGTGTTTTTCAACATGTTAACATAAAAATAATATATTTTACATGAATTCACATATATAACAAATGCCATATTGATTGCCTTTTCAAAGGGTTGGAGAGAGGTAAAGGGAGGAAGAGGGGTAAAGGGAGGAAAATAATTTAGAATTCCAAATTTTAAAAAATGTTAAATGAGAAATATAATTGGAAATATTTAATAAAATGAATAAAACATGTTTTTAAAAAGAATCGTAATATCTTCATCTGTTTATGATATTGTGCTTAGTAGTAATATAGTTCCAATGAGAATTGAAATTTGTTAATAGATTTTAAAATGACTTTCAAAAAGAATTGAAAATATTTGGGAACTTTCAATGAAGGTGAGAAAGATGGAAGAATCAAATATCTTTGAATTCAAGGTTTATTGGTCATATTTGGTCACATATCACTTAAAATGTTCAAGTTCTACATAAATATTTTGAAAGTGTTAAGTTTAATGTATAAGAAGAGAATTGTTTTATTTGGGATTCATGGAGCTTTTGAATAAAAGAGAGCTATTCATGTTTTCTTGATCATTTTTTTCTAAATTTTAGCATTGAATGACCTCTAATAGATGACTTTTCACTTGTTAACTCTCTGTGACAGAGTTGAAGGAATTCTCATATACAAAATTTAGTATCTGGCTAATTACTTTTATTGAAGGAAAATTTTAGTCATTTGAAATCATGGATGGTAAGGGATAGGCAATGGTGACAGAGATGGCACATTTTGGAACTTTTCTATACTTTCTTTTAGTTTAAGTATGTACTTAAGGTGAATTTATGAAAGGGAGCAACCCAATATGATTTTTTTAACATGCAGCAAGGCCAGTTTCTGATGTGTGTTATTGAAAACTTTCCTTGTTCCCATTATTTCTAAGATATTGATTCTTGGTAAGGTAAAGTACTGTTGCCTTCATAGAAGACATACACTTTAAGATCATTAAGCATTTCAATAGGTTAAAGAAAGGTGGTAGGAAATAAATAGGAGGGATGATTTTCTGACTACCAATAATTGACTTTGCATGTTTATTCATTTTATTCTTTTTTGATTGGCCCTTCTACACTATAAGCTTCTCTGGTTCTGAGAGGTGAAGCTTTTGCCTTATTTAGCTAAGGAGGCTTCCACACTACTTCCCTTCCCATGATGTTCCTACTACACTTCTTCTCATATATCTATTTCAATCTTCCTCTCAACACTTTTCTAGAAAACATTTTTTGTCCTCCTATCTTATTAGAATATATGAGTTAGGAATTGTCTTGCTTTCTTTCATATGGATCATATGTAGTTAGTACAATGCCCATGGCATAGCATGTAGTGAGCAATTACCATAATGATATATTTTCATTCATTCATTCATTCTCCCCTCTCCTTTCTTATCTATCATATATTGATCTATCAATTTATGTACTCTCATGCACTTGGATAGGGTCTAAGAGACTGTAAATATTCTAGAGTGCAGAAGTTTACTCTTTCAAATTTATTTACACTATCTCATTTGGAATTTTGGTAATGGACTTCCATGGTTCAGGGAATGCAGGCTAGGAGAAACAGAAATTTGTCAAGTTAGTTTATGGCCTGTATTTCTGATAAACCTTCAAAAGCATCTTCTACGTGCCAGACACTGTAGAAAGCATTTTACAAATTTGATCCTCACAACAGCACTCTAAGGTAAATGCAATTATTCTCATTTTACAATTGAGGAGACCAAGGTAAGTAGGGCAGGTTAGTGGCACAGTGAATAGAGGGCCAAGCTTAAAGTAAAGATGACCTGAATTCAAATACCCCTTCAGAAACTTAATAGCCATGTGATCCTACATAAGACATTTAAAAATATTTTCCTCACCTATAGGATAAACTGAAGAAGGAAATGGCAAACCACTCTAGTATCTTTTCCAAGAAAATCTCCAAGAGGCCAGAGAATCAGAAGACTGAAATGACTAAATGACAACAACAACAACAAGGTTATGTGACTTGATCAGGGAGATAAATCTTGTAGATGTCTAAGGCTAAATTTAAACTAAATTTTTCCTGACTCCAGACCTACACTTAATTTACTGTGTCTTCAATTGCCAACCTGACACAAAATGACCCCAAAAAAGATATAACTGAGAAATCCATAATTACCACAAACTATATCATTATTTTAAGCTTCTTATAGCTTTATCATATTTCTTAGTTTTCCATTTTCTCAAACAAACATAGAAACTCTGATACTCTTTCCTTCTGGGATTTCCATGATACTCCTATCTTTGTTCTACTTGTCTAACTAGTCTTTTTCCCTAGTTCATCATCCATAACATTCCCCTAAACCTTCAAGTATTCCCCAAAATTTTGTCCTAGAGCCATTTCTCTCACTAGATCAGTGATGGCAAAACTTTTAGAACCTTTTAGAGACCATGTGCTATGCCAAGCTCCCCCCAACCCCACTGCATATTGTGTCCCATTCCTCCAGACTTTGGGCAGTGCACTGCTCCCCAGACTGTGGCAATCCCCCTCTCAGAGACTGAGTATGCCCCCTCCCCAGGCAATGGATCCTGTATGGAGGAAGGTCTACTTTTCAGGATGTTGCTGATTACCTTGGGGAGTTCACTTCAGGAAAAGCCAAGTGGGAGAGATTCTTGGGCCAACAAGTATTGCCACCATTTTATTGAGAGGAGAAGAGGCAGCTTAAATAGGGTTCTAGAATAGGATGAGCTTCTCTTTTTTAAAAAATAAAATTATCCTTTGGGGAAGCTCACCCTGATCTGGGTTCTGGTCACATCTAGACTTGAGAGAATTGCTTTACTAATGATTCTGGTCTGGCTGCACTCTACCTGACCTGAAGTCTTCTAAGTGAGGGCAGAACTACCACGGGGTCTTCTGCTCCCCCCAGTCTCAGAGGGGGTTGGGGTCTCCTCTTCCTTCAGCAAGGTAGCATGGGTGCACACATTAAAACTCTCTGATGGGGGTGGGGATAGCTGCAGGCAGTTCTTGATGGCCCCCTAGAAAGGGGAAGTGTCTTAGTGAAGCAAAAGAGCCCTCCCTGAGACTTGGAGCAGGCTCCTCCCAGGTGGGTTTGGATCTTGAAAGTAAAGGAGGAGCCTGAGGGAAGGGCCAGGGGAAGCTCCACAGGCTTAGAAGTTGAATGAGAGTGGGGCAACATTGCTTATATGGGAATTTTTAATATGAATTCACAAGCCTTAATTAATATACAATCATTTTCTTTTCAAGGACTGTATTGAGAGAATATGGAACATAATTAAAAAAAAAAGGTTTAACATTTTATTTATATTTAGTTGAGAAAAAAATTTATTTATGTGTATTTTTTCCTTCCAAATCAGCAGTACTTAATGTAACTTATAATTTTTTCCCAGATAATGTAAGCAACTACTTTAATGAATTAATAAAATCACTATAATGTGTAATATTGTACCAGACTAGTGCTTTACTATTAGGTAATACAAGAACCTGTAGGAATAATTTTAATAAATTAAATGAATATGAAAAAAGAAAGAATATGGGATCTATAATTAGCAACCCTAGTTTTATATACTTATTCTTTTACTTTTAGGGTTTATTTCATTCCAGTTCTAGAACTACTTTCTTTGAACCTTGGTTCTGTTATATATCAAATGATTCCCTATGACTTTTCATGAAATCCAGCGTTGCATATTTTTTGTAATCACAGGTACACAAATGATAAGCAAAATATCCAAGCCATAAAGAAGGTTAGGTTTGTTTTGTGTGTGTGTGTGTGTGTGTGTGTGTGTGTGTGTGTGTGTGATCAACAACAAAGCAGGACCCGTTGTCATGACCAGAGGACCTTAAGCACTCTGAGAGACCTTCCTTTATATCCAAAAGAATTAGACAACTTTTAAACCAATACAAAAATAGTACAAAATAGTCATACCCCTCAAAGAATAAAGATACCCAGAAACAATATACATTGGTTAGGTCAGCTAGAAAGCACTCCTTATTTTTCCATAGGTTAGATTAACTAGAAATCACCCCTTATTTGGTAAAAAAAATCTTTTGACCATGACTTAAGAATCACTTGATGGAAAGGGGGAAGCAGTGATGCCTGAGCTAAGAATGGGTAGTGATGAGTGGTACCAGGTTCTGAACTAAAGGTCAGGCATTCTGACATGTAATGGATCAAAAGTTAGGGTGCCTCAGTGGATTGAGAGCCAGGCCTAGAGATGGGAGGTCCTAGGTTCAAATCTGGCCTCAGACACTTTCCAGTTCTGTGACCCTGGGCAAGTCACTTGACCCCCATTGTCCACCCTTACCACTCTTCCACCTAGGAGCCAATACACAGAAGTTAAGGGTTTAAAAAAAATTAGGGTGCCTGATACAGCAACTTTGAAGGGTGGGGTTGGCATTAAAGGACTATTCAAAAGCAGTTATTTCTTTAATGCAAACTTTTGTACTTATACCAGAATATTCACAAAAGACTGCTAAAATCATGACTTATACTATCTTACAATAACAATTATGATTATCTCAAGACTACTGATAACATTAAAATCTAATCTTCATATAAGGGGATAGGGGGATTTTTCTCTCACATCAGTTATTTCATTGCACTACTTTGTTTTTGGTTGGATAAAAATATCTGCTATATGGTTAAGTGCATTTAGTCTTTTGATTACATAAGGTTGTTGAGAATGATTTGCTCAGCTTTGGTTTTTAGGTGACACAGTGAATCAAGACCTCCCTGTAGAATTAAGAAAACATGATTTCAAATCCAGTTTTAGTAACTTAGCAGCCATATGAATTTGGGAAAGAATTTTAATCTGTCTGCTACTGTTCCTCATTTTTAAAATGAGGGTAATAATAGCACCTACTACTGAGGATCTTAACTTGTGGGTTTTTTTCAAGACTTTTATTTTTTATTTATTTTGTATATTTTATTTATTTACTAATTTTTAATTATTTTAGGTCTTTAATGTTTCTTTAATGAATATGAAATCCTTAGATGAAAGATCAGATAATTAGCTTCAAAAAATCACCACATAGCACAGTACCCAATACATAGTAGGCCTTTAATGCTTTTTTATTGATTAAGAAAATTTTTCCATGATTACATGATTTATGTTCTTTCCCTCCCCTCCTCATACCCCCCTCACATAGCCAATGTCCAGTTCCACTGGATTTTACATGTGTCATTGATCAAGACGCATTTCCATGTTATTGATATTTGCGCTAGGGTGATCGTTTAGAATCTACTTCCCCTATCATGTCCCCATCGAACCATGTGATCAAACAGTTGTTTTTCTTCTGTGTTACAAGTCCCACATTTCTTTCTCTGGATGTGGATAGCATTCTTTCTCATAGGTCCCTCAGAAATGTCTTGGATCATTGCATTGCTGTTAGTAGAGAAGTCCATTATATTTGATTGTGCCACAATTTATCTGTCTCTGTGTACAATGTTCTCCTGGTTCTGCTCCTTTCACTCTGCATCAATTCCTGGGGGTTGTTCCAGTTCACATGGAATTCTTCCAGTTCATTATTCCTTTTAGCACAATAGTATTCAATCACTAGCAGATGCCACAATTTGTTTAGTCATTCCCCAATCAAAGGGTATCCCCTCATTTTTTCAATGTTTTTGCTACCACAAAGAGCATGGCTGTAAATATTTTTGTATAAGTCTTTTTCCTTATGATCTTTTTGGGGTATAAACCCAGAAGTGGTATGGCTTATTTTTAAAGATATTTTTCCTTATTTCCATGATTCATTTTCTTTCCCTGCCCTTTTCCTTCTCCACTCCAAGAGCTGACAATAATTTGTACAACAATTTGTACAACCATCGGGTTGTACAAATATTGTCACTTGATATATATTTCTATATTATTAATTTTTGCTGTAGAATGATTTTTAAAGGCCTAAATTTCAAATCACATACCCATATATACATGTAATAAGTGATGTCATATGTTTTGATTTTGCATTTCTACTCCCATAGGTCTTTCTTTCTATATGGATAGCATTCTTTTACATATGACCTTCAGGACTGTCCTGAATTGTTGCATTGCTCCTAATAGCAAAGTCCATTACATTGGATTGTTCTACAATGTTTTATTTTCTGCATACAATTTTCTTCTAGTTTTGCTCATTTCACTCTGCATCAGTTCATTGAGGTTCTCCCAGTTCATACGAAAAGCTTCCAGATCATCAGTCCTCACAGCACAATAAAATTCCATCACCTTCATATACCACAATTTGTTCAGTCATTCCCCAATCAAGGTACACCTCATTTTCTAGTTTTTTGCTCCCAGAAAAAAGCATAGCTATGATTATTTTTGTACAAATATTTTTCCTTATTATTTTTTGGGAGCATAAACCCAGCAGTGGCATGGCTGGATCAAAGGGCATGTATTTCTTAAAGTCTTTGGGCATCAAAATTGCATTCCGGAATGGCTGGATTAATTCCCAACTCTACCAGCAACCCACTAGTGTACCAATTTTGAATCATCCCCTCCAACATTTAGTATTTTTCTTTACTGTCATATTGGAAAATCTGTCAGGTGTGAGGTGGTACCTCAGAGTTGTTTTGATTTATATTTCTCTAATTACAAAAGGTCTAGAACAGTTTTTCATTTGCTTATTGAAATTTTGAATTATTTATCTGAAGACTGCCTATTTATATCCCTTGACCATTTTTCAATTGGGGAATGGCTTGATTTCTTGTACAATTGACTTAGCTCCTTATAAACTTGAGAAATGAGACCTTTGTCAGAGGCTTTCATTATAAACTATTTTTCCAAATTTGTTATTTTCCTTCTAATTTTGGTTGCATTTGTTTTGTTTGTACAGATACTTTTTAATTTAATATAATCAAAATCATTCATTTTACATTTTGTAATATTCTCTATCTCCTGCTTTTTCTTAATTTCCTTCTTTTCCTATAGATCCGACAGATATAATATTTTATGGTCACCGAATTTCTTTATGATGTCCCTCTTTATATTTGTCATTTACCCACTTTGAGTTAATCTTGGTAGAGGGTGTAAGATGTTGATCTAAACATAATTTCTCCATACTATTTTTCAATTCTCTCAGTAGTTTTTGTCAAATTGTGGGTTCTTGTCCCAAAAGCTTGGATCTCTGAGTTTATAGAACACTATTTTGCTACTGTCATTTACTCCAACTCTATTCCATTGATCCACCCTTCTATCTCTAAATCAGTTTCATATAGTTTTAATGATTACTGCTTTATACTATAATTTGAGATCTCATAAAGCAGGGGTTGGCAACCTTTTTGGCTGTGAGATCCATAAACGCCACATTTTTTAAAATGTAATTTCGTGAGAACCATACAGTGCTCACAGTGCGCACTCATGTAAAAGTGCGCGCTCCTGTAACAGCGCCTGAAAAACAAATTGACTTTATGGCTCCTGCAAAAAGAGCCATATCTGGCCCTCAAAAGAGGCACATATGGCTCAAGAGCCATAAGTTGCCGACCATTGTTGTAAAGGTAGGTCTCCATCATTCACTTTTTTTTCATTATTTCCCTTTATATTCTTGATCTTATGTTCTTCCAGATGAACTTTGTAATATTTTCTCTAATTCTATAAACAATATTTTGGTAGTTTGATAGGTATGTCACTGAATAAGTTAATTAATTTAGGTAGGATTGTCATTTTTATTATATTAGCTCATCCTACCCATGAGCAATTGATGTTTTTTCCAATTGCTTAGATATAGTTTTATTTGTGTGAAGAATGTTTTGAAGTTATATATATGTAATTCCAGAATATGTCTTGGCAAGTATATTCACAGGTATTTAAACATGTCTATAGTAATTTTAAATGGAGTTTCTCTAACTCTTGCTGCTGGGTTTTGTTGGAAACATATAGGAATGCTGATGATTTGTGGGGGTTTATTGTGTACCCTCCAACTTTGATAAAGTTATTGATTGTTTCTACTTGTTTTTTAGGTCATTTTCTTAGATTCTTTAGGTATACTATCATATCATCTACAAAGAGTAATAGTTTAGCTTCTTCATTGCCTACTCTCATCCCTTCAATTTCTTTTTCTTCTCTAATTGCTACTGTTACCATTTCTAGTACGATATTTAATAGTAGTGGTGATAATGGGCATCCCTGCTTCACTCCTCATCTTATTGGGAAGGGAACTTATCCCCTTTACAGATGATACTTGCTGATGGTTTAAAGTGAATACTCTTTATTATTTTGAGGAAAGTCTCTTCTATTCCTATACTTTCTAGTGTTTTCAATAGGAGTGGGTGTTGTATTGTGCCAAAGGCTTTTTCTGCATCTATTGACATATCATGAGATTTCTATTAGTTTGGTTGTTGATATAGTCAATTTAATGGATGGTTTTCCTAATATTAGACTATCCTTGGATTCCTTCTATAAATGCCACAGTGTCATATTTTTATAGCTTTTTAACTAGTATTTTATTTATTATTTTTGCTTCTATGTTCATTAAGGAGATTGGTATATAATTTTCCTTCTCTATTTTTGGTTTTCCTGATTTAGGTATCAGTTCCATATTTGTATCATAAAAAGAATTTGGTAAGACCCCTTCTTTGCGTATTTTATCAAATAGTTTGTAGAGTACTAGGATTAATTCTTCTTAATTAAATTAACCAGTACTTTATCTATTTCATTTGTTTTTCAAAGTACTAGCTCCTAGTCTTATTTATTAGTTTAATAGTTCTTTTACTTTAAACTTGATTAATTTCTCCCTTGATATTTAGGATTTCCAATTTGGTCTTCATCTGGAGGTTTTTAATTTGTTCCTTCTCTAGTTTTTTGTTTTTGTTTTTTCATGCCCAGTTAACGTCAATGAAATCATTAATTGTTTCTATGATTTGTTCTTTAATCAGTTTTGGAGAATCTAATTATTTAATTTCCTAGTAATTTTTTTTGCCTCTCCATGTATTCTTACAATTATAATTTCATTCATTATGATCTGAAAAAGTTGTATTTATCAATTCTGCTTTTTTGCATTTGTTTGCAATATTTTTATGGCCTAGTACATGACCAAACTTTGTGAATATATGATGTACTGTTGACTCTTTAAATGAGTATTTTGCCCTCTTGTTAAAGAATAGCATGGCAGTTTTCTTGGATCATTTCTTCTAAGATGATGTCAAGACTTTTATTTTGTTCCACACTTACTGCTATACCAATAATTCTCAAATTGTTTTTCCTGGATCTGTTTTCCAGGGCAATTGGTTATCTTTTCAATGAATTATTTCATGTTTGCTTCTATTTTTTCATTCTTTTGATTTTGCTTTATTATTTCTTGCTCTCTCATTAGCTACTACTTGCCCTGTCCTTGTCTTTAAAGACTGATTTTCAGCTCTGAGCCTTTTGTTTTCCTTTTTAGTTCTGTCTATCCTGCTTTTCATGGCTCCAATTTGCTTATTATTTCATTTAATTTCTGTGCCTCTTTTTCCATATGTGCAATTTTGTCTCTTAAGCTGTTATTTTCTTTCTTTTTTTTTTTTTTGGTTTACTTTCATATCTTTTTCCCATTTTTCTTTCTATTTTCCTTCTATCTTTGTTACTTGATTCTTGAACATTTTTTTGAGTTCCTCAAGAGCTTGTGAACCAATTTCTATACTTTTTTTAAAGTTTGGATATGTTTGCTTGTTTTTCACTTTCTGCTGTTGCTTCTATATTTTACTCTTTTTCTCTATAGAAATGATCAGCTTCAAAAGTTTTTGTTTTTTGTTTTTGTTTTTTTCCTTCTGCTGCTTGTTCCTTTTGTCACTAATGGATTGGGGTCTCTGTATGTTGAGTGCTTTCTTAGCTTTTCATTTGCAGAACTTTGCCTTAGTTTTCATTTTCATATTTCATTCCTAGTCAGAACCCAATTGAGGACAGGTAATGTGATGTTCTTTGGGTAGCATGCTTTAAAGTGTTTTGCTCTGAGGCTTTTTCTATATCCTCATACCTCAGCTGTGTCTAGCCCTATCTCTGCCCAAGCTCTGCACTCCACTGTCCAGGTTCTGCACTCTTCAGTCTTATGTCTCAGGTCTAACTGCCAAGGCCCTGAACTGTCCTCAGAATTAAGACTGTGGTGTTTTCAGATAGCCTTCATTAATTTAGAGATTGAGTGAGCCCTCACTCTGACTCTGGTGCAATATGTGGTATAAGGAAAGGGTGACCAGTTTGCCCTTTGTTAAGTACAATTTCCCCCCCTTATAGTGTGAAAATCACCAAACATTGTCTACCTTTAAGGCTGAGTCCAGTGGAAGAACTCCTTTACTCATCTGATTTTGATTTCTGTCCTTTTGAGGCTCTTTGTAATGATTGGTTGAAAGGAGATTCAGAAGGTTCCTGCTACTAAGCCACGATCTTAACTTGGCAACCCCTTAATTTGCATTTATTTCAGTTAATTTCTTTTTAAATACTTTTGTACAAAACCAATTTATCTTATGTAGTCCTTTAAGTAGTACAGTGGTCCCTCACCTATTGCATGAGTTAAGTTCCAGAGACCTCCTGTGATAGGTAAAAATCTGCAAAATAGAGGTGTTATATTTATTTTATATATTTATATATATATATATATATACATATATAATATATATGTATATATATATATAAAGGCTTTATAAACCCTTACCACTATCCTATAAACCTTTTCCATAGTGTTATTAACCTATAGTCACTAAACCAATCAGTGCCCAGGATAAAGAACCAAGAGCTATGGTTGGTCGCCTTTTATTTATATATAT
>NC_058133.1:302719592-302747552 GCF_016433145.1 Gracilinanus agilis
ATATATATATATATATATATATATATATATATATATATATATATAAATAGTACCATAAAGCCAAGAAGAACCCTGGAATGTATCTTTTAGCCTTCAGAAAATCATGAACACAATATTTTACCATTTTTAAAGTGTGGAAAAATGACCAGTATTCAAACCTATTAATACAGACAAAAGCATATAAGTGTAAGATAAATATTAGTTATATAAAAGTAGATGATTGGGCAAACTGACATTTTGGTTGGCCTTCAAACTGACACTGTGGTTGGCTTTTGAAAAATGAAAAAAATTCATTTTTCAGTGGCCTTCAAGTCCTACAAATAGATTTTGATCTTGAGGAATAAGTGAAGAAAGACTGACTTCTTCTTTGTTTTTTGATTGATTGTGCCCACTCTAGAGTCTGGAGAAGTGTCTAATATAAACACTTGGAATAAGTTTTGTCTAGGTTTTCCTGAATTTATGTCAAGGTACTTAAAACAATCAATGTATAATATGAGTATCCACTGTGTTAATTTTCCTCACCATTAATATACATATGTATATTTATATATACATATAATAAAAAAGACTAACAGAATGCAAGAAATAGAGAAATGAAAGATTCAAATGACTCATTTCACTTTCCTTTAAAAGTAGGGATTTTAGTGAATGGGTAAATAAATACCTCCAATTTACTCTAGAATTGTGGCAAATGAATAACTTCTAGAAATGGCGGAGTTGGCAAGGGTTATAATATTTGTCAAGTTCTTCACTTGAAAGGTGATTGACTTGTGAGTATCTTTTTTTCTTTTCCAACACTGATGCTTAGAAAATCTACATCTTCTGGGAGAATAGTTTTTTAACTCTTGAATTTAGAAAGTTTTCATTTCTCTAGAACCTTAGAATCTGAATAGAAAGATTATGTTCTGGAACTCATCTTTCACTTGTGCTCAGAAAAGGATTCAGAAAGACAGACTCCTTATATTTGAGGTCCAAGAACTCTTCTTTCAAATTCCATGGCCAAACTGTGGGAGTTCCCCATATTCTTCCCCTGCTAGTAGCCTTTTTTTTAATTTTTGCTGGAGGAGAGGTGATGGTGGTGGTAATAAATCTAAAGTGAGATTGGAGATTATTGCCTTCTCTGTTTATCTTAATCTGTTAGTCCAAAAGGGGGATAATAGAAGGAAATAGGCTATCGCTTTACAATTCATTTTTCTGGGTCTTAGTAATCCATTCTCTAAACCCAAATGTCCTTTGCAAACCATCTTGGAGGCAAGAGTAGCACCAGGAAGCATTATGAGTAGGCCCTTGTGTCTTATCAACAAGGTGCTAGAGAACATTTTTATTTCCATAGGAAGCTCCTTTCTAATCAAGGTCCAGCTTCTGAAATTCTATCAAGTTGATTGGGGAATGTATTTTTAGATGTGGACTTCATTATACCTCCATTAGTCTTTAAATTTTACATTTTTAATACTTTTAACAAGTATTATTTTTATTTTGAATCTTTTTATAATTACAATGCCATTAAATATGTCTTTAAGAGAATAATTACAATGCAGATAATAGTAGACATAATTAACATTTCTAAGGCATTTTAAAGCTTACGAAACACTTTAAGTATTTTATCTGGTTTAATCCACACAGTCACCTGTGAGGAAATAATTATTTTTTAAAAAAATCTCCATTTTGCAGGTGAGGTAAATGAAGTTCAGAGATGCTGAATAATTTTCCAAAGGTTATGCAACTGAATTTGAGGGAGGATTTGAGTCCAACTCTCCCTGAGGTCAAGTTAATCAATTAATCAATTAAGATAACTTTGGGGGGAAGCTAAGTGGCTCAGTAGATTGAAATCCAGGCCCAGAGATGGGAGGTCCTGAGTTCAAATATGACCTTAGACACTTCCTAACTGTGTGACCCTGGGGAAGTCACTTAACCCCCATCCTTACCACTCTTCGTTGCTTTAGAGCCAAGACCCAATATGGATCCTAAAATGGAAAGTAAGGATTAAAAAAAAAAAGACAAATTTAACAGATAATAGTGCCTACTATAAGCCAGGAATTGTGCTAAGTGGATGCAAAGACAAATACACTATAGTCTCTGCCTTCAAGGCACATATTTTCCATTGTTATCAGTCCTATACCCTATCCACCACCACAAGATATACTAACATTCGTATTTCAAAACTCTAATTGGTTCCTACTTTAATAGGGGTCTCTAAATGTATTTCTTTGTTCATATACAGGGAGTGAACTTTTAATTACCCATTAGTTATTTAAAGGGGAGAATAAGGAAATGAATATTTGATACATATATTTTGAAGATTATCTACCATGAAAATGTTAGATTTTTGGTGAAGCTGAATATTTTGCCAAAGTTAGATGCTTTCTAATCTATATCCAGGTGTAAAAAGAAAGTAGTTTTATTTTGTTGTGTTTTTTTTTTCCACTGCCCTCATGCTGATGGAATATAGAAGTGTTCATGCAATGATAAAATCCAGAACAAAGGTTTGGCTTTGTAATGAATCAGACTTTAATGCTTTTGTTTCCCCACAGAGGATTGCAAAATAATTGAAAAGAGTAGGATTATTCAGTGCTTTGAGAACATGTAAGAGTTTATAACAAAATGAAAGTATTGAATTCAACAGAGGCCTAAAACCACATTTTAAAATATATTTATAAGTTGTGTCTGGCTTTTACACAAAGAAGTAATTCAGATATTTACAAATGCATTGTGTGCTAAAAACTGTTTGAAAGAAGTATAAGCCACAAGCACTCACTGTACCAAAACAATAACAAAAAAGTTATTTTCTATACATTTCAAACAGGTAAGCATATTTTAAAATACACTTTCCTGGAACCCTGGACAGAATAATCACATCTTATGTAGTGCAAATTTTCCTCTCTCTTTTATAAGAGCCTTTACTCCTGAGAAACTCAGAATTCAGAGCTCCATTAAATAAATAGGAGCAGAGGACAGTGAAAAGTGATAGTAATAAATATAAGACAAGATAAGGTAGAAATTTGAAAGGAAACTTAGTGGAAAATGCTAAGGAAGATGTCATAAGGAATTTTGTAATTTCACTCTGTCTCATTAGGAGCAGAAGTTTTAGGTCAGAGGAAGCATTTTAATTTGTACACTGTCTTCTTGAGGGAGATCAAGAGACAAGTCTCGCCATATGTCTCTTTAAGAGGCAGGAGGAGAGAGGTTGGACTTCCTCTTTAAAAGACCCTCCATAAAAGAGGAAAAGGAGTTATTTCTGGGCTTGTATTTCTCTGACTTCCTCAGGAGCAGGATTGCTGTTAATGACTTTTGAGACAGTTACTTTGAGTGTTTGGGATACACCTACAAAGTAGAGTTAAAGTCTGATTCTTGAGAGCTTTTCTCCTGAAGGGAGAAGGAATGTCAGAAGCGCTGTCTACTCTCTCTGACTTGGAGAGAGGGCCTGCATCAGTATCTTTCTGCTAAAAGATTCTGACAGTTATATCTGATCATTTTATTTCATATATTACTTTAAGGAGTTCATTATCAATTAAATGTTCGTCTATTAGCATAGCTTAGTTAGATAGAAAATATTATTTAAGATAGTTGAGAGTAAGTTTAAGAAGATCTGCTCTAGCAGACAAGAAGACTGAAAAGAAAGCATTTAGATTTTGGGGGTTGATATTTTTAGTATGAGGTGTTAATATACGCATAGTAATGTAATCTAAGAACTATATTCTCCATTTTGATCTACAGACATAGTAGTTAAAGATAAGATATATATTCTTTTAGTTTCTATCATTCTGTTTACTATCCTACCTCTCTTGAAAATAAATACGGGATGTTTCAAACTGTGTCAGGAAGGTTATCAACCACCTGCACAATAGTTTAACCCCCTAATAACATCTACAAAATAAGTTTAATATAACAGCTTTAGCTTATTAGTAACAGCTTCAGTTTACCCAAAATAAAAGAAAAAAGTATGTTTTTAATTATGATTTCTAATAGCAGAAGGAAGTTAGTTGAAAACTGATTTTAATTTCAAACTCTCGGGGAATGCAGAAAATGAAGGTTGTTGATCTTAAAGCCGGCCCCAAAAATTATAGGCCTGAGTATCTATCACATACTTTGAGAGTCCTCTTGCTGATTAAAGGCACAATTATGTGTCCATAAGCATAATTATTGATAGGTGTAAAGAGGGATCTTTCCTAGAAGTTTTGTCACAATATAAAAAATCATATGGGATATGAATGATATATTAAGGGCAAATGGTAACTTGCATTTATAGGTAGTACAAATTTTTAATAGAGACTGAAAGATCTCAATTAAAAAAACTTGAGTTTTATATGTTCTCTTTGAGTAAATATGATTCCAAAAAATTTTTAACATAGGAAAAATATGAAAGGAAATAATCTTCAAAATCATTTGGTAGGGATGATCAGAGACAATCTTTACACACCATAGGTCACTATAACATTTTAATTAGTCACCTTTACATGTTAGATTACAATCACAATTACATATTTAGTTAAACAGTAACAACTCTTTGAGACAGTATTGAAAAGGAGTTTCCTCACAAAAGGCCTGTGAAATAGATATTATTATACGAGTTTTTCAGACAAAGAAACTGAGATGAAGTATCAAGTCACTTGTTTATAGTCACACAATCAATAAGTCTCTTATCCAGGTCAACGTCATAGATATCTTTTTACTGTTTTATTGAAGTTCTTCTTTTTTCTAAATTGTCACTGTCTAATATTAGATAAATCATTTAAAACTAAAAAAATAGTTTACTAGGCTGTTACTAAGCAGGCTTTAAAATGTATTTATAATATTTTTCTATGGTTACAGGATTCATAATTTTACTGACCTCTCCTGACTCCCCCTTCCCGGAGCTCACAAGCAATTCCTGGATTATACATGAAACATTGTTCAAAACGTGTTTTCACGTTATTCATATTTGCAGTTTAGTGATATTTTAATACCAAAACTCCAGTCATATTCACATATTTTTCCTCTGTGTTTCTAACCCACAGTTCTTCCTCTGGATGTGGTTGGCATTCTTTCTTGTAAGTTCCTCTGAATTGTCCTAGATCATTGCATTGCTGCTAGTAGAAAAATCTATTAGATTTTGATTGTGCCACAATGTATCAGTCTCTGTTGTTGTAGGCAAATTGACAAATTAAGATGTAGACAATTAAGGTTAGCTTATTAGGTTTATTAGGCAAGGCTAGAGAATTCCAAATGGAATGTGGAAGAAGGAAGTGCTTCCTGAGGTGGACTCCATGTTGACTGAGTGCAATCAGAAGTTGTTCAATTGTTTCAGTGGGAGAATTCAGGGGAAAAGTGGATTTTTTTGTATCCCCGAAGAAGACCCATCTACCCGTGAAAAGTTTAGGTTGAGTGTGTCAAGACCTGTCCTGGATTGGTGGACATCCCAGGCTGGTTCAACTCCCTAACTTTACCAATTCTGTGGATTACTTGCTGAGGACCTTGGAAAGCTGTGACAACAATGGAGCTGAAGTGAACTCAGTTGTGAGACACTCATTTCCCTTCCAACAGGCCCAACTAGCAATGATAGCCTGTGGTAGCATAATATAGTTTGACTCATTTCCCTGACCCAGAAACCAGCTCATAGTCTTCTAGTTTAGTAAAACTTTTCCCATTCCTCCAATCCTAAATCTACTTAATAAACTGTTTTCTTCAAGTTTCCTCTGCTTTTATGAAACCCAATGAACCCACAGGGAAAGAAACATCATTATATCACTGTTTTCCCCAGCTTATCATATATCAAAATCTACCAACTGTCATTTCCCAAGTTAATATGATTTCTCCCAATCCCCACATCCCTTGAATATCCCTTGTTGTACTCTGTCACTCCTGACACTTGCAGGAGTGTGGGTGTGTCCTGGATTTGTTTGTTTCCTTTATAATTACCCTAGTGGCAGTTTATCCTACTTCACTATGTACAATGTTCTCCTGGTTCTACTCCTATTGCTCTGCATCAAATCCTGGAATTTTTTCCAGTTCAAATAGAAATCCACAGGTTCATCATGCCTTTCAGCACAATAGTATTCCATCACCATCAAATACCACAATTTGTTCAGCCATTCACCAATCAAGGGACACCCCTTCATTTTCCAAATTTTTGCCACCACAAAGAGCATGTCTATAAACATTTTTATAAAAGTATTTTCCCATATTTTCTCTTTGGGGTACAAACCCAGGAGTGATATGGCTGGATCAAAGGGCAAGCATTATTTTAATGCCCTTTGAAAATAATTCCAAACTGCCTCCAGAATGGTTGGATCAATTCACAACTCCACCAGCAGTGTATTAGTGTCCCACTTATGCCAAATTGCCTCCAACATTTATCACTTTCCTTTGCTGCCAATTTGGCCAGTCTGGTAAGTGTGAAGTGGTACCTCAACGTTTTTTTTAATTGCATTCTCTAATCATGAGGGACTTAGAACACTGTTTCATATGCTTATTGATAATTTTGATTTCTTCTTGTGAAAACTGTCTATTCATGTCCCTTGACCATTTGTCAATTGGGGAATAGCTTGATTTTTTTTCCTGAATTTGACTTTGTTCCTTACATATTTGGGAAATTAAGCCTTTGTCAAACAGTTTTGTTTTAATTTTTCCCCAGTTTGTTGCTTTCCTTCTAATTTTGATTATATTGTTTTTTGTTTATACAGAATCATTTTAATTTGATTTAATAAAAGTCATTAATTTTACATTTTGTAATGTTCTCTCTCTCGTGGTTAGTAATGATTTATAATCTTAGTACAATGACTTAGTTTACCTCACCAAAGCTTAGACAGAATTTTCTATGGATAATAAATCACAGGTAAATATGTAACTATCTATCAAAGCTTCTCACAGAATTTCTGCATCAGTAATTTCTTGGAAGAACATACAGGTTTTACATAGTACAGAAGAGAGGGGTTAGAAAAGAGAAGCTATGGGGACTTCATGTGAGGAGTGATTCTGGCCAGATTATAACTTTGATTTTCCTGGAGTCTACTCTGACTACTAGGGGCTACAATGCCTGACTGGATCAAGAACACAGTGAGACCCAAAACTTAAGCCTAAGCCTTGGGCTAGAATTTGATTAGCCCCAGTCATGACCAATTTCATACAGTGATCAAAATCTTACACTCAAGCCTTAGGAAAGTCTTTAAGCTATCAGCATCTCAAGGGATAATTGAATCATCAAGGAGATGGGGATCTCAGAGTTTTCAGCCCTCAGATCATCTGGTAAACTAGTAGTAAAAACCCAGAAAATAACCTGAGATTCACATCAAGGAAGGACTGAAGTTTAAGAGGATATCCCAAATTCTCAGAGAACAGAGTCTACCTATAATTAGAGAAAAAATGAGCAAACAACAAAAAATGCAACTAAATCTAAAGATTTTTATGGAGACAAAGAGCAAGGTACAGACAGAGAAGGGGGACAGCAGAAATTAAAGGAACTCAAGACAGAAATAGATAGTAAGACCATACTAGTGGGGAATCTAAATCTTCCCTTTTCAGAACTAGATAAATCAAACTAAAATATAAATAAGAAAGAAGTAAGTGAAGTGAATCAAATGCTAGAAAAAATTAGAGATAATGGATATCTGGAGAAAACTGAAAAGGGAAAATAGGAACATACCTTCTTCTAAGCATGCTTTATTTTAAGGACAGTTTCCAAGTTTTTATCTTGCTAGTAAATTTTTAAAAAATGTGCAATGGCCCCTTCTCTGGAGTGACTAACCCAGACTCATATTCTGGGCTCATTCTCTATGCAATCATTTCTATCACTAGCATCAGGATTCCATTGTCAGTAATAAAGGGCTTAATTAGTACTGTTTTGTTTTGTTTTGTTTTTCAAAAGCCACCACTAGTGTATGCTTCTCCTTGATTATCACCAAGTACCCACTATTAACTTTTAGCAAAGACTTTCAGATGTTACAGTGACTAAGGATATAGTGTAAGCCAAGCCATATATAATAATATAGTTTATAGTAACGAAGTTATTATAGATTTTGAGTATAACTGTTATGAAACACCCCCCCAAAAGTAGAGGTAAAACTTCTCTTATATACACAAAGTTCCTAGGTTCAAAATTAAAGATCAAATTTACTGTATCACACTTATATTAGATACATGTGGCAAAAGGGTTACTCAACTTTTGGTTACTAAATGTCAAGTTTTATCCTTTGTATAGCCACTGGAATTCATCTTAGGTGTAGCTGAGAGTTGTTGCTTTTGTAGAATTTATTGTTTTTTTCATTTTTAAGGCATAATGGTCCTCTAAGCTGCTTCTTTCCTGTAAGGGTTAAATTTAATTTTTGGGCAATAGTTTTATGAAATTATATGGTCACCAATAGTTATAATATCTTTAGTCAAATTTATTTACAAATATATACTAATAGAGAAGAAACAATAAAGAAGAGAAATGTGAGGGAGTTATGGAGGTTATCTATCCTATTTTAATCCAGGAAGAGATTAATCATCTCTCAACCAGGAAGACTGGTAGTGAGTAACCACATGGCCTCCTCCAAGATGGAAGCTAGTGTCTCCAGAAACTAAGAAAGGAGTCAGCCTTTCTCTCACCCAAAGAAGTAGTCCAGGAGTCAGAGTCCAAGTTGAAGTTGAGTTCTAAGACCAAGATCCAAGCCATAGTCTTCAGTGAAGCTCCCTTTAAGACTCTCTCCAGTCAGAAGAGTATCTCCACAAGACTGACTCAAACCGAAAGGATTCATGGCTTTTATAGTGCTAGCACTGGGCAGTGTTTGTGGGAACCAGTTCTCACCTTCTGGAGGGGTGAACTCTTATCAAAGGCCACTGAAGGTGGCAACTCTGATCATAGGATTCACAAGTTTCTGGAGTTGTCATCCATTGTATTAAGTTAATCTAACTATAAGCCAACTAGTTCAAGCTTTTGTTACTTCAATCCAAAAGTGGACAAAGGAGATTTAATCCTTCACAATCTAGTGAGGTACTAAATGGGGTTACTTAAGTTATTGTTTAAACAAGTATCAAATCAAAATAGACATAGGAAACAAAGAATTCCCTTTTACAAGTGTAAACTCAGAAAAGAGAACAAAGAATTCCCTTTCACATTCCTCAGCCAGCCATGATTCTATGTGTCTGTCTCTATGTTGCGCTTTTATTTCAAGTGACTTTCTCTGGTCTCCTCTGGTTGTATTGTTGGCTACTCTCCCATTCTCTCTAATAACAAGGGTTTGGAGGTATTTAATTAAACTCTCCCTTTATCACCTCTTTCCCTTTGATGTCCTAGAGTTGTGATAATTGGATTAAGTCTACACTGCCCATCTTTAGATTTAATCACCAAAGGTGAGAGCACCTTCTGATTCTGGAAGGTGCTAGAGTGAGTAAGGAATCAGAATTGATGCACCACCCCTTAGGCTTTCTATGAGAAAGCATCTATTGTGATTGGACATGCAGGATGAGGGAAGGCACTGGAAGTGGCATATATGTGACCCCTTCCAAAGAGGAAGGGGAGTGAGGCTGTGGCTGATTTGGTGAAGGGGACTTGAGGGAGCTTTGCTGGTTCGTGACCAAGACTGTTCCACATGGGTAAGTTAGGCTGACTCTCTTTCTCTTCTCTTGGTGTTTCTGGAGGCTTTACCCTCAGGGAATCCTCTCTTGCCTTTCTAATTGTAAAAGACCTTGTGGCTAGAAGCTTTGTTTAATTAACCTTTGTGCCCCAACTGCTGGGCCTCTAACTTCTTACCTGGTCATGGCCTCTGGTCTGAGCCAGAGTTTCTCTCTCTCAATTTCCCTACCTTCAACCTTACTAATTGTAAATAAATAAATCACCATAAAAGTCAATTTTGACTTGAGATTATTCCTTAATTGGGGTAATTTCCCCTGGAGACCACCTTTTAATATATTGAATCCATAAAACTCCTTTTTCTCTCTTACAGAGTGCAGATGCAAAAGGCCATTTCCTTAAGACATACATTGGTTAGCTTATTTACTTAGCAAGTCAGAATATAATCCTTTGGATCCTATCATCAAAATTCACAACTCATTCAAGGATCATACAATTATGTAGTCATCATTTTATTTACAAGTTTAAAAAAAACTTCATTTAGTTTTATTGAAATGAGGCTATGAAAACTATTTTCTTTGTTTAATGAGAGGTGTCCATAAAAAGATGACAAAGTATTTGTCTCCAAACATTCTATAGTCTATAGAAGGAAGGGTTCATCAACAAAGTTGAGAGTACCCAGTCAGTGGGACAAATAGGGAATTCCTCTGTTATCCTAGCAAGGTGTATTCCCTCTATAATGAGCTAGGGATTCTGTCAAACTGAATGAGATGTACCCTATCCAACAAGGTGCTGTTCGGTCAGACTTGTTACAACAGAAAGCCAAAAAGATTGACCTAAAAAAGTCCTGAATATCTTAGGAAGTTTTTAGGCAGTCTTCCCTTCTGCTGGGTGAAACAATAAAAGAATAGATACAGAATTTAAGGAAAATCCAAGGAAAAATATGGAGGTTGAAATAACTACAAAGAAAAAAATCTAATTGTGCAATGGCCATGCAGTATGATGTTTCAGGATTAATTTCTTCATCAATAAGAGTCCAACATGGTTAACTGGTATGCAATAACAAAAGAGTAAATGAATCAGCCTCAGGTAAGATTTGTGGATATTGAAGTGAAGAAAAGGTCACAATCTGCTGGAATATTACCAAACCACCATAGATTGAAAGGTACCAAATTAATTCTCAAACCAAAAATCTTTAAACTTCTATACACAATGTCTCTCTGATGCCACTGGCAATACAATATTTTGCTAATTATTTTTCTGAATTTTTGTACTTAAGCCCTTTACTTTTCCCCTTCTTATAGATCATTGATGGTGAATCTTTGGGGGACCCCATGCCATTCCCCACCCCACCCCCAGACTGTGTGCCCATCTCTACCCCATTGCATGCCATGCCAAACCCACAACTGTGCTCTCACACTGACTGTGTGCAGTGCCCCACTCACCTCTGTGATTGGAGACAGGGCCAGGGGTTGGGGTCAGACTGCATTGCAGGTGGCCTGCTCTGGCTGGAGACAGGGCAGAGGCTGCTCTGTTGCTCTAACTTGAGGTGGAGTAGGTGGCACATTGGCCCTGCTCTCAGCCTCTGGGGTGGCTGAGGGACAGCTGTCCCTGAGATTGTGGAGGGAGGCTAGAGTGCCCAAACCCCTGTGCTTGGGTCCTTGGCCAGGCTCCCAGATTGTCAATCAAGGAGCCTGCCTGCATGTGCCCACAGAGAGGTCTCTGTGTGCCATCTTTGGCATGCATGCAATAGTTTTGCCATTATGGTTCTAGATGCTAATTCCTTCTTCATTCCAAAGGAATTATTTCCTTAAATGTGAGTGTATATACATATGTGTGTACATGTGTGTCTGTTGTCATCCACAACAGATTATGAGCTCCTAGAACATAGGCTGTACTACCAATGCCTACCTAGCACATTGTAAGCTCTTAACAAATTACTGTTAATAGTTCATTTATATCTTTAAGAAGTGTACTGTTACCTATGGGATTTTAGCTTATGAAATTTTGTGGCACTAGAGTGGGAGATGAATATATAGTTTTCTCTATTTTTCCCTTGTCTTTAATGTTTAAAGTTAACCTTATTAATCTGATGTTTTCAGGGCCTGAGGAAAAGAAAATATATCTGCCAGACTTAGATTTCTTCAAGGATCATCCTTGGTGGAAGGAGGGGGTGGAGGATAAGTCATAATTATTATTATTAGAATAGGGCCAGATATAGTTTACATGTGAATATTTACCCAGATGTGATTCTCTCTCTCTCTCTCTCTCTCTCTCTCTCTCTCTCTCTCTCTCTCTCTCTCTCTCTCTCTCTCTCTCTCTCTCTCTCCTTCACTTTATTTTCTCCCTATTGTTGGGTGCTAATATCACTAAGAAGCATTTATGGCACCTATTATTTTATGAAAGGTCATGAAACTATACACTGAAAGGGGAAGCTGAGTGGCTCAGTGGATTGAGAGTCAGGCCTACAGGCAGGAGATCCTAGGTTCAAATCTGGCCTCATACATTTCCTAGCTATGTGACCCTGAGCAACTCATTTAATCCCTATTGCCTATTCCTTACCACTTATCTGTCTAAGAACCAATTGGTTCTAAGACAGAAGGTAAGGGTTTAAAAAATAAATGCTGGAATATCGTAGATTTAGATATGATGCCATTGAAATGATGCTCAATTTAAAATATAAAACAAATAGATTGTTAATTCATGTTCCATTTCATTCAGAGAATATTATTAGACCAAGTGCTTTGTACTCTTTCTTTAGGTTTGGCATGAGGCTTGGGATGATAAATAAATAGATAAATATACATATACATATAAATACAAACACATATGTACATATACACATCTTACTCTCCCTTCATATGAAATGTTTAGAAAATAAAAGTAAATGTGAAAAAAGACAGAGGAGACCTACTAGTACTGAAAATATTATAAATCTGAAGTCATAAAAATCATCCATACTGAAAAATGAAGATATAGTTTATGCAACAGACCAGATAAAAAAGAATCAGGATCATTGAATGGAAAACAATAAATCATTTTCAATATATGATGAACATGAAAACATAAATTGTTTAGGAAAGAATATATTTGATTTCTGATGATAGAACTGGAAAAGTTTGGCAGAAACTAAGTGTGTGTACATATATACGCAGGCTCATACTATTAAGCTTCTTAAAAATGTTTCTCTCATAGGAAAGAAATTTGATCATAGGGAATAATTCCTTGTATGAATATCTATATTTTGTTTGACATGACTTTATTCAAAATTTTTTTCCATATTCATTAGTGAGGTTGGGCTATGTTTTTCTGTCTCTGCTTCATTCTTTACTAGGTATTACATATTAGGAATACATTTGTCTCCTTATTAGTATCAAATGGAGTGCTTTCTTTCTCAATTTAGAAAAAATAGTATAGTATTGATGATTTAAATAAATATATTATACATATATGTGTATATACCTCTCCAATTATCCATCAATATAAAAATCTATCTATATGTATATGTAGATACAATTGGAAGCAAGGTGGCAGGGTTGACTGTTGTGTAGCATTTTAAAATTATGTTTTCATTGCTTAATAAAGTTATTTCACATCTTGTAAATCTTTGGTCAGAGAATGCCAATGTTCTGTGCCTTAAGAACAATATGTCAACTTCATGAGTACACGTTATTGTTAGTGGGCATCCCAATGCTAAATCTGCAGATTTTGTTACTAGCAAAGCTTTTGCACCTACACCTCTAACACATGGTGGTTCTCCTGAAGCTATTGGGTCTATTTGAGCCAAATAATATGCAATTGGAGTTTGAACAGGTCCTAAACCTTGGGTTAAAACACCTGAAGCAACTCTTCTCTGTTCATTTACATGTGGAGTGAATGATATGTTCTAATCTGGGTTGCCTAGAGCAAGGGCAAACAGGATAGCCTGTTTTAATTTAGTAAGTTCAACTAAATTTTCTGCCTCCAACCTAAGTGATTCAGTGACTGCATCTTTTGTTAATGCTATAAGGGGTTTGGTGATTTCCCCATAGCAAGGAATCCATTGCCTGCAAAATTCTGTTCCCAAAATTGCTCTCAACTGTCTCTTAGTGGATGGAGTACTCAATTTTGTGATATCTTCAACATGCTTAGGGGAAATGAAGTGGGTACCCTCCAGTTAAAACAAATCCTAAATACTCCCTATTTGGGAGACACCAGTGAACCTTTGCCTTTGAAATCTTGTTTCCTCTCTTATAAAATTCAAACAGGAGATACTTTCTATATTCTTGGCATTCTGTGGCATTTGGTGAGGCCACAAGCAAAATAAAGTATGTTAAACAGCCTTCCTTAAACTCAATATTTGCCAAATCTTCTGTCAAACTTTTGGATCATAAAGTTGAATTTTTCTATGTAACCTTGAGAACCTTTCCAGGTGAATGCAAATATGTTCTGGGTATCTTCATGGACAGGTATTGAAAAAAAGGCAGAACACAAATCTACTACTGTGAATTATTTAGTGATGCTAGGAATAGAGGAAATAATGGTGAATGGACTTGGAGCCACAGGGTGTCATTTGATCACATAATTATTAACAGCCTGTAAATCATGAACCAATCAATAAACAGGTTTGCCATTTTCATCTAATTTTGGCTTTTTAATAGGCAAAATAGGTGTATTGTGTTCTGATTTGCATGGGATTATTATTTTCTGTTCAGTTAAAGAATTTATTCCATTGGGGTAATTCCTTCTATTGCCTCTTTTGATACTGAGGAATGGAAGGAGGTGGGTCACCTTTTGTTTTCATTTGAACCGGAATCACTTTTTTAAGTAGGTCTACATCATAATAACATGTAGCCCAGAGAGATTTGGGTATATCTGTTGTTATTTCAAATGTGGGAGTTTTTTCCACTTTCTGACTATCTAGAAAAAGTACAGGGAACAACTTGAGAGATTCCTCAGGTATTTCTAATGTGATATCACCATATTGAGTGCATAATATCATGGCTTATAATTAACACAAAAGATTTCTCCCCAATAAATTCATAGGGTAGTTAGGCATTAGAAAGAACAAATGCTCCATGGATAAATAGTCCCACAGACACCATTTATGGTGAAAGTTTTGGGACTTTCAGAGGTGCTCCTGACACCCCCACAACATTGTTAGAGCCAATAGAATTACAATTAGAATCAGGCATATTCATCAACATAGATCTTGATTCCCCAGTATCTAGAAAACAATGTATAACCTATTTCTTAATTTTAGTATCACATGTGGTTCACTGCTTTTCAGGGGAGAATGGATTGGGATGAATGGTATAATTATATTGGTGTCTGGAAAATCAATTGTTTCAATCTTTGATTCCAGAGACATTTCTCCACACTCAGACCTTCATAAAGGTCCATGTGCACCTCTCCGAGATTCCACTTGTTGAGGAGGATTTATATTTTGGCTATTGCATGGATGAACCCCATTTCAGATATATTGTAACATGTCATTTGCCTCATTTTGATTATTTTTCTATCATTATCATAATATCTATAATTGTTACTTCTGTAATTGTTTCTGTTATTGTTACTTCTAGAATTGTTGTTCCTAAAATATTTCTTCCTAAAGTTTCCATTATTTCTAAAATTATTGAATACTTGAGTCCAGCTTCTGCAATATAATATTGTGTCCCATTTTTCCTCATAAGTAACACGTTGGTCTTTGGTTTGTAGATTCTCACAAAGGGACCAAAGCTACCCCATAATTTGTATCTCTTTTTTCAATTTTTCCCTTTAATACTTTTATCATTTTCTTAATGCTTCCACTAAATCACTATCAGCATGATCTTTCTTTTCATGCACATTATATACATATACTGCCATTCTCCTTAATTCATCAAGGTCCATATTTATATTATGGATTTAAAAAAATAAATTTAATTCTGTATTAAGAAGTTACACTTAGCATGGCACACAATTGGCTGATGGAATAAAAGGCAACCAATGACAGACCTGTGTTCTGTGTCCTGAGTGCTGATTGGCTCAGTGACTGTAAGTTCATAAGAATGTGGAAAAGGTTTATAGGAGCATGGGAAGGGTTTATAAAGCCTTAAAAGATATATAAATAATAAAATAAATATAACACCATTACATTGTGGATTTTCACCCTTTCATGGACATCTCTGGAACTGAAATCCTGTGATAAGTGTGAGATCATTGTAATCAAATAGTACTAGTCAGCCAAGACCAGTGACTTGGTCAATATTTTTGTTTCCTGAATGTGTTTAGAGGGAGATGCATTGGGTCCTCTGTATCTGAGCTGAAGGTGTGATTAGCAAATTTAGCTCTTTGTTACTTTACTCCCCTCCCTTTTATTAAATAAGAAAGATTAGAAATTATTATGGCAGTGATGGCAAACCTTTCAGAGACCTTATAGATCAAGTGATCAAACTGCAACCTTCACACTTCATGTGAGCCCCTTGCCTTACCCCAACCAGGAAAAGAATGAAGTATTCCAATTGGGCTGCTGCAGAGGAGTAGGTCATGTGAGATATGCCCTCAGACTTGCGTGGAGTGAGAGGGAAGGGAGCAGCTCCCTCTGGGATGTGTCATAGGTTCACAAACACAGGATTGTGACTTATGAAACTTGAGAGGCCAAAAAGTAAATCAAGAGAGTTCAGAAGTTAGAGTCCACACCAATATTTTCTGTGAGCCTGAGAGTAAATGAAATGAGTGAACAATCTTTTCATATTAGTCTCTTAGTTGCAGAGAAATAGACACATATAACCATGCCACCTCTAGAATTGAACTTATTTCTTTGAATTCTATTGAAGACTATGATTTTTATAGGTTTCATTTTTCTTACAATTATTAATTTAAATATAATATGAACAGTTTAGTAACATACAGTTTTATATGCACAAAATACAAGGTTTCAAATGAAGAGAGCAGTAAAGTAGATGTGTGTCAAACTAGCAACTTTTGGGTGATGACACACAGTGTTGAATGTGGCTTTGTAAGACTATGCCCCAAAACCTAGATTTTTCAAAACAAAAAGTCTTTAAAATAAAATAAACAAAAAAGTATTGATACTGACAACCTAGTTTTATGAAACTCTTAACTGACTCTTGTCCCTGACAACCTGTCTTCAAGAAACTTCTTTGCTGATCCTTATCCCAGACTGAACCATAAACTCTCAAGGGCCTCATGATCACATTAGAAAGGATTAGTAGATATAATCAAACCTTTTTTTTGTTTTCTTAGTTTCTATTTTTGTATCTATTCCCAGGTACCCTAGCCTTTGGCTATTGCATATAGCTCTCTCACAGTCAGTTTAAACTTTGTGACTAGTATAGGTTCCAAGGGAGGGACAGGGCATAAGCTCTCCCCCTTCTGTAAATTCTATATAAGCACATTGCATTCTGTAGTTCAGGGAAGTTCCAGGACTGAGGTTCTCTGTGGCTTCCCAGATTAATCTATCTACCTGCATTAAAGACCATTATTATGAGTACTTTGGTAGTTCTGTATTTTTTCAGGTTGACAGTAGGTAACTGACTACTGCAAGACAATATTCCTCATAGGGCCAAATAATATTGGTTTTATGAAATCCACCTGAAAGCTGAAATCAGAACACTTAAAATTTAATAAACACACACACACACACACACACACAGAGAGAGAGGGAGAGAGAGAGAGAGAGAGAGAGAGAGAGAGAGAGAGAGAGAGAGAGAGAGAGAGAGAGAGACATACCACTTGACCAGAAACTTGTTTAAATACAATTAAAAAAAAGTTTTAATTGATTACTTTTCCTGGCTTCTGCAGAGGGTGTGGAAGGGTGGTTGGGTTACAGATAACTCCATTAGTTCCCCTGAAAACATATAGTATCCACCTCATGGGAAAGTCAAAGGTTTTGGGGAAAGATTTAAGGTCAGAGAAGATTAGAACCCCTTCCATCCCAGGATTACTGTTGTGGAAGAAGGGAAATGAAGATATATATATATATATATATATATAGAAAGAGGGTAAGGGAGGATATTTAAAAAAATATCAATTAAAAGTTGAAAATATTATGAAAATAACCACTCTCCTCAAGGAATAAAAAATATAAACTACAGTTTGTGCCCAAGAGTTGGGTGAAAATGTTTGTATTTCTGTCCTTGCTATATGTTTGAAGTAAATATTCCTTTGCAAAAGCTAATTAATGTAAATTCCCTAAATGGAACTGTGATGCTAATTACTTGCAATTAAAAATGGGAGAGCACATTATTGAACATCAAGGTGAAAGTATTAGAGAAAGGTACATGTAAGTCATCGGGGGACCCCAGAATCTTGAGATTGAGATATACCAACCTTTCCCTAAGAGTGAAGCTAGTAGATATCTATGGAAAGATGAAAAAAATATAGGAAACTCATGACTAGTTTAGAAGGTAGAATGGATATTTTAATATAACAGCTTCATGAGTAAATAAGAGAATAAAATGATAGACCAAGAGTCCCCTGATTTTAAAATTTGATGTGTGTTAGTATCTCTCAGAAAGTTGAGCACTGAAAAAAATTGCCCAAATACTATAAATCTGAATCTTTCTTTGCCAGGAGAACAGAAAGGGCAATATGTGAAATTGTGTTCTTTTAAATCTCTCTCTATGAACCCCTCAAGGACTCTTGTGTGGGATGGGGATCCCCATGGTACCATAAGTTCACTAATAATCATCCAACTTTATTTCAAGAAAATGTAATTAATTACATTGGACTCTTGAGTCTTGTACTGTTACAGCAAGAAATCTTACTTAAAACCTAGGATCATGGAAAAAGCATATTTATTGATAATGCGTGGGCCTATAGTGTGAAGTAATCTCCCAAGAGGCTGAGACCAAGGATAGTTAAAAAACAAAGTTTATATAGCATCTATGAATGAAGGTAGATAGGAACTGAGTATGTTGAATGACAGACCTGATTGAAGGCCACTGACTGTCCTCGTTTATAGACCAGAGAATGAGGATAGGTGAAGGGCCCAGATATAACAAGGCCAAGTCAGAGTGGACTGTTAAGGGGAAGCAACAATGAGGGACTCGCCCTCAAGCCGACGGCAGGAGGAAAAATGTAAAGAAACAGCAAAGCTCAAAATTCTGCCTTTACAGTACCATTTAAAAGTATATCACAAATCTTGCTTTGAATTAAAATTAGTACAATAACATTGATTTTCAACCCTACATTTGTAAATGTAATGCTCAAAAAATTTATAAGGTATCATTATCATATTTTCACAAATAAAGCAACTGAGTCATAGAGATGATAATATAGCTAAAATTTGACCAGAATGAGCTTAGATCTTGGATCTTCTGATGTTAATTTTTGACATCTCATGGCCTGAAGCAGCATAATTCCAAGAAGATTATATTTGAATGTTTTGAACTTAGGTTTAAATTCTTTATGTATTTTGTAATCTTGAAAAAGTTTATTCTTTTTCTAGGACTTAATTTTCTCAATTTATGAGGCAAGAAAGAGAGTTGAATTTAATTTCTGTGATGCCAGATAAAATTTATAATTCTATCATCTTAATATTTCTTATCTCTCAAAAAAAGAGCTAGTTATATAGCACAAAAATTTTATGCCCACTATTTCATTAAGAGATAAGTGAAATAATTCTTATTATTATTATTACTATCTTTATAATGAGTTGGAGGAAGAAGGGAATGTTAATCTCCATAGAAAGAAGGCTTTATAAGAAAGTGAAGGGGGATTATAGGGAGGATCACAGTACTGAGAATTATCATTTTCCAGGCTATCTATAGTGAAAGTCATGTTATTATCTCTAAGTTTAGGATAGTACCTAGCATATAATACGTACTTTATAATCATTTTTGATGACTCAGTACATAATACATTAAATGTATGTGTGGGTCTCTTTAAAAAATCACCCAAAATTCGCTATAAAGATTTTTAACTGACTTTTTGTGACCAGTAACAGACTTCACATTTCTACTATGCCCAAACCAATGACTCCATCAAACATTTATAAAGTGCCTACTATGTGCTAGGCACTGTGCTAAGCTGTGGGAATATGAATTAAATAAATAGTCCCTCTTTTTAAAGGGCCCAAAATCTAAAAGAGGAGACAATAAAAAAATAAGTTGGGTAAGCAGGGATAAGGGAAGCAACAAGTATCAGAACTGGTAGCATATTTTTCTGTGGAAATAAAACCAGACAGAGTCACAGATGCGAAGTGGAGTGAGTGATTCGAGAGTCTCTTTTCTGCCCTCTATAAACGAGGGCAAAGAACAGAGTTTGGCAGTCAATCTCCAGGACTCCAAACAGAGGGAAGAGGAGACTGAAAAATGTGGTGTCAGTCAATCAAATATTGAGTTATCAGTATGATGATGAATGTAGGAGTGATATACTTATCTTGGGAGAAATATTTCGGTCTTTGGAGTTGAAACTAAGCAGGGCAGCACTGGTATTGGTTATTGAATTGCCTCATCCCACAGTATTTATATATTTTGATTTATTTGCATTTTATTTAGTAAGCAAATATAAATATATTAAATATATTCATGTTTATGTATCTGTGGGTAGAAATATGTTTATATGAACATGCATACATGCATATGTGTATGTACATATATATGTACATTTTTAAACTTAGGTTGTCAATCATAACTGCAATGCTCTCCTGATCCTCTTGCAATCTTCATATCCCTTGAAGGTTCAGTTCAAGCATCACTGAATCTAGGTTACATTTCCTTACTCCCTTATTTTTTGCAGCCATGGAAATTTACCATGGATTCACTCTTCTTCCCGGTTATCCTTTCACAACTCCTTTACTTCATCTCCCACTCTTTCTTCTTTTAACCAAATAGCTATTAAAGGTATGCCCTTATTTTTGTGATGATCAATCTCTCTACATGTACCTTTAATTATGTTTACTCTTATGTTCTTCATGATATTATGCTTGTACTAAAACTCCTTGATTCTCATAATACAACTCTACTCACTTTGACAGCCAATTTCTTTTGAAAAGCCATCTAAAAAGTGTGTCTCTATCTCCTCACCTCTTATTCTCTAAATAAATTTTTCTAATCTAGTTTCAGATCTCAATATTCAACTGAAACTACTGTCTCCAAAGTTATCAATTAGCTTTAAATTTCCAAATCTCATGAATTTTCTCTATGCTCATCCTTTATGATCTCTTTGCCACATCTGATACTGTTTACCAACAGCTTATCCTAGCTATTCTTTCCTCTAAGACTTTTTATAGAACTTCTCTGTTGGCTCTTCTACTTATCTGCTCCTCCTAAGCTGCTTTTAATGTATCATTATTCATTGTTTGTCCACTAAGCATGGGCATAATGCAATTCTCTAATGGGTGCTTTAATTTTTAACTCTTTGCACTATCACTTGGTGAAAGTACATCATCTTCTTAGATTAAATTATCTCTATCTAAATGACTTTCTGAATGATATGGGAAGCCTTAATTTATACCTTGACGTCAAGTTCCCAAATCACACATTATATATAAAATATTCTAACTCAGATGTTCTGATAGTGTCTCAAAATCAGCAAATTTAGAACACACTTCATTATCTTTCCCCACAAAGTCATCTGTCTTTTTAATTTCCACATTGTTATTAATAACATATATTTTTTCCAGGTACTCAGGTCCACTCTTTTGAGGTATTCTCAGGTTTGCCTTCTTAGCTCATCACCAATTTGCTTGTAAGTTTTTGTATTATGTATCGCTCAAATTTCTCTTGTAATAATTTCTATTTCTTTTATAATAAATTTACCTCTCTAAATTAGGCTATAATCACTTCTTACTGGTGCAATAACAAAAGCTTCCTTTTTGGTCCCTGTGCCTCAGATCTCTCTGCACTCCAATCTATCTTAAATATATCTGCTAAATAGTCTGAACCGCATATTCCTAATACCACACACAGTGCCTGACTCTTAAAAAATGCCTACTGAATAATAATCTTGTTTATTATAATACATCTATTAGTAGAATCTAAAAGCAGTTGAAGAATTTTTAAATTTAAAACATTCACTTGATATTTGGCCAAGATTCTATGAAAAAATATGGACACTATTTAGCACAATTCACATAACAGTAAAAACAATTCCTATATGAAAATGCTCAGCACATATACAATAATATAAGAGAATGAAGTACTCTGTTTTGGCAGAAGAATATAAAAGGATGACTAATAAGTCTTTTTTTCCACTTACTGATCCTCTGCATGAGTAAATATTAAGGTGGAAGTTAAGATCATTTTCTATTATTCAAAACAACTGACCTTGGTCTCCTGGCTAAAATCAACTTTCTCATTAAAAACATCTGAGGCAAATATTCAGAGCTTAAAGAAACCTGTAAAGCTATTGTTAAAAGAAAAGAAAAAAATTGCTGTCTTCATTTGTGTATTCTTGTGACACTATGACCATGTCAAGCCAAAAAGAAAAGTTATGACTATCTTCTGCATTCTTGCAAGCAGACTATATACATAATAGGTTACCATGAAAGACAGCTTAAAGGATTGTTTGCTTAGCATCTGTAAAACAGATTTTAATGTAATCTTGCAATTCTTAATGTTACTTGTTTTTTTTAATTGGAACTCTTTTTTTTGAAAAGCTGCATTAATAAAATTTTCTGCAAAGCAAGTGGAGACATAAAGTAACTTTGAAGAAGCCATTAATAATTATAGAAAATGATGAGTTGCACACTTGGAGCTAAGAAGGCAGCTTAAAGAATGTTCTACTTACCTGGACCCTCCAAAAACACAGATATAGCAAATAAATTGCCTTAATAATGATAAAGTGAAATAGATTATTAATGATAAATGATGCAATATATGGTCATTAAAAAATTAAATTGATTGAAGACATTCAATTCAACAAATGGCTTTTTGGAAAAGAGTGAAGTTAAATGGAAATGTCAGGCACATCCCCAAGGGGAAATGATAACTTCTAAAATGTAAAATATTCTAACTAAATTTTATGTCATGCAAACACCATACTTTTGAGAGTAAAAATAGTTTTTATGATAATTTGAAGTTTAAAAGATACCTTGGATCATGAAAGTGGAGCCCCTAATGATTTTCTTTTTCCTTTCCTTGCAGCAAAAAGTTCAATTTCTTCCATTCATATCCTGTCCAATGCATTTTGGAGATTATCTCAGGTCAATGAAAAGAGATTTCATTTCTAAAAATCAAAACAAATTTAGATTTCTATGTAAGTTTTTACTAATCATTGGCTCATACAAGTCTGATAAATAAGAGATAGATAATAAATTGAGTTGGAAAATTAAAAAAAGTAGTCAAGATAGGTGTCGTGTAAGTAAAAAGAAAATATATCATCCTCATTTTTCATTTAAAAAAGTTATGAGGATTAACATTTGTGCAAAATTAGAGTGATAACAGGAAAAATCAGAATTCTGGGGGTACTTATAATTATTAATAGCTTCTTCCTTTTATACTTTAGATATCTTTTAAAACACATCTTTCTTAGTCTAATGAGGAATTCATGATAAGTACATTTTTAGATCAAGGCGACTTTTACAATAAACTTTATCCTAGGACATGCATTAGAATATTCACATGGTCATCAATGTTTTTGTGTTGCCTAATATGACATTCTTTGTGTAGTATGCCATTTCTCAATAGATATGATTTTGATCATCTGTCAATTTGATTTGCTAACCATATGAAAGTAATTTTATGCAAAATTAATAAATTCTCACATCACAACACTGAAAAGCCTAGAGTTATGCATACCCCTATTTGACATAAATTGTCTTTTCATTGAAATTTTCTTTTCTTTTTTTTTTAAACCAAAAAACAAAACATTTTCCACTGTTTTGTGGATTTGTAGAAGTTGGTACGAGGTACTCACAACTCTCACCACCTCAAAAAACAACTAATCTAAGTGGTGAAGGTAGACTGAATGAGAAAATGATAAAAGTAGGGCTGGAAACCAACAACAAACATATATCATCTCAGACATGAAATCATCATGTTATTCCATCCATCTCAGTCACTACCTGTCAACATGCACAGTGTGGAATAAATCTTTCCCTTAGCAACAGTTTATAGGGCGAGATCACATTTCCAGAACCTATAAATCAAGCCCACCTGTGACATTTAAAGGAGGATACACTGCTACAATTAGAATTAGAGAAAGTGAGTAGCACACACCCTATGGTGTATTCAGAATTATGTTTAGAGAATTGGGGTTTACACATACTTTTTAACAAACAAGTTAATACCTATATGATATATAATGAACGTCTGTTTTCTTTTTTTAATTTTTCTTTATTTTTATTCCAGTAACAAATTGACATATAAGTTTTCCAAAGTTACCTGATTCATGTCGTCTCCTTCCCCTCTTTCCTCTTGTCTCCTTGAGTTGACAAGCAATTCCACTGGGTTTTATATGTATTATTACTCAAAACCCATTTCCATATTGTGCATTTTTTAATAATCCTTTAAAACCAGAACTCCAAATCATATACCCAAATAAACAAATGATGAATCATGTTTTCTTCTGCATTTCTACTCTAACAATTATTTCTCTAGATGTGGACAGTATTCTTTTCATAAGTTCCTCAGAATTGTCTTGGATCATTATATTACTGTTAGTAGCAAAGTCTATTACATTTGATTGTCCCCCCAATGTTTCAATTATTGTGTATAATGTTCTTCTGGTCCTAATTATTTCAATCCACATCAGTTCGTGTAAGTTTTTCCAGTTCTTTCTGAAATCATCTGGTTCATCATTCCTTAAAGCACAATAGTATGCCCTCACCATCATATACCACAATTTGTTCAGCCATTCCCCAATTGAAGGGCATACCCTCATTTTCCAATTTTTTTGCCACCACGAAAAGTGAAGCTATAAATATTTTTTTACAAACAGGTCCACCCCAATTTTTTATCTATTGTTGGATAATTTCTAACCCAGGAATGCAAAAGATAAGCAAAAGTCTCCAAGCCATAAAGAAAGATAGGTTTGTTATGAGAGGGCCAACTCCCACAATAAAGCTGGACCTCTGGTCAAGGCCAGAAGACCCCATGCACTGTGAGAGACCTTCCTATATATCCCAAATAATTAGACAACTTTTATAATGATACAAAGATAATTCAGGACAGTAACAAAAATAGAGACATGTGGATTGGTTGAAGTAATCAGGAAATACTTCTCATTGGTAGAAGTTATTTGATAATGACTTAAGAGTCACTTGATAGACAAGAGGGAGTGAAGAGCCTTAAGGTCAAGTCACAAATTAAAGGCCATGATTGCTGAAGGTACATTATATAGCAAATTTGAAGGTTAAGGCTGACACTTAGACGTATGAAGCCTATGTTAAAGCAGTTATTTATTTAACTCACAACCTTAATATTTATACTAAAATAACCACAAACTTATTAACATTATTACTTATATCATTAATTAACTTATATTACAATCAAAAGTATGATTAACTCAGAAATTTTGCTAACATTAAAATCTAATCCTCATATAAGGAAGTAGGGGATTTTTCACTCACAGTCTTTGGGATACAGATGTAGTAGTAGGATTGCTGGATCAAAAGGTTGCATTCTTTTAAAACACTTTGAGTCTAATTCCAAATTGCCTTCCAGAATGTGAACCTCTATTTTCTAAGAGTGGGTTTGGGAGAGTGGAGTAGTTTGAAAGAGGACATCAAATAGCATTTTAAAATATCAATTTCAGGGCAGCTGGGTGGCTCAATGGATTGAGAGCCAGACTTAGAGTTGGGAGGTCCTAGGTTCAAATCTTGCCTGAGATACTTCCCAGTTTTTTGACCTTGGACAAATCACTTAATCCCCATTGCCTAGCCCTAACCACTCTTCTGCCTTAGAACCAATACACAGATTTGATTCTAATGTAGAAGATAAAGGTTTAAAAAAAAAGAAAAAGAAATATCAATTTCCCTAGTAAAGGCCTAAGCTTCTGCAGAGGAAAATAGTTTCATTTAGGAGCACTTTTGAATAGGAAAATAAATATTAATCTAATGAATCTCTACAGGATTTGATTGTATCAAATGCTTCTTCCCTCCCCTATTATTGTAATAAAGAACTACTTCTTCCATGTCTCAGATCTCTAATAAATACCTTTTGGCAACTCATTTAGTATGTTCCATTGCTTTGGAAAATGTTATTACTCTTTCTGGTTCAGCATAACTAGTGCTAAAATATTTATTCAACTTCTGGTAAATTCATTGGTTATCCTCTGATTGACTATTTCATAAATACATCACCTTTAAAGGAAGTTCTAAACCAGTGATTCCCAAAGTGGGAGCCATGAATAACTGTAAGGGGGAGGTGATAGTATGTGACAGGAGGCTCTAAGTAATATTTTTTCTTGAAAGGGGGCGGTAGGCCAAAAAAGTTTGGGAACCACTGTTCTAAACCCTAAAGATCTTCAAATCTCAATTTAGTTATTTTAAATAATTCTTTATCCCCAAACAAATAGGCAAAGCAATTAATTTTCCTATTATTTTCTCTAAAGAAGTCCAGGGGAATAAGTGTTTATGATGGCCTTTTGATTACTTCTTACAAGTAATTTTCCTGAATGAGATAGCCACAAAAAATATGGATTTCTTACATATAAGTGAGTTCTTTAAAATGGTCAAGGACTTATCTATGATTCATCACAGCAATTGAAAAGATGAGAGACAATACAATGTAGTGGACAGAATTGGCAGTAGGAAAACTTGGATTTTAGTTTTGACTTTGTCATGTCATACCATTGTAACTTTAAGGTAGGATTGTATTCTAAGTAACTGGATTTATATAGTCAGAGGTCTTGGGTTCAAATTATACTAACACTACTTATTTTCCATGTCACTTTGGTCAAGCAATTAGATTTATTTTATTTATAAAATTGCCCAATATAATCCTGCTTCAAAGCATGTAAAAGTGAAATTTGGGAAAATGTATCAAACTACATTTCCCGTGATCCAACGTGGTCCAACTGGGTTCCGTTTCCGGGTTTTGGGGCATGGGGAGGTCTACGTCTTGACGCAGGGAAGAGTTTATAATCTCCTGGGTTAGGAGGGAGCTCTCTCTCTTGGCCAGCAGACTCGGGAGGAGAGAGGTAACAAAATGGAGGCGGTAGTTTTGAATGCTTACAAGCGTGTAGTCTAATGACTATCTATCAGCATGGCTTTAATTAAAATACTAATATATATATTTATACCAGCCTTTATTATTTTTCATATTTATAATTTGGCGACCACGAAGGGATCGAACTTCCTCAATCTTTCTGAATTTTCTTGAATTCTTCTCTACTTTATACCTATCCTTAAGTCAGCCTTTTCACTGCACGCCTTGGAGCTTCAGTCGATATAAAGCTGCTAGACTGGTGAGATCAAAAAACGGGGACCCTGGAAATTTAGCTAGGCTGTTTCCTTGTCTAAGGAAAGAAATAAGCCTATTAGCTGGTCTTGGCCACACCTGGGAAGGACTGCTCAGCTCTCCTAGCCAGGTCATGAGCACACCTGAATAAGATTTAAAAGCAGCCCAATAGAAGCAGGAGGCACTAGACATTAGTGGATTTTAGACAGAGTAATTTTTTTTAGGCTACAAATAGGCTTTAACTCGGTTCTATTTTATTTCAAAACCGTATTTCTAGTTTTAAACTCTTTAAAAATAACAAAAGCCTGGTGGGGCCAGCTAGAATTTAAAAAAAACGCCCTTTTTCCCCCCCACAGTAGAAGGCACATAACTTAAAGAAAAGAGATTTTTCAGACATTTACAATTGAATAGAGCCTCCCAGAACCAAAATTAGCTTTTGAAAGACACTCCCAAACTGCCTCAGGCAAAAAGCCTAGTCTACCCTCAAAGAGCTTTATCTCTAGTACTCAGCCTCAGGCTATAGCCTTTGTCCTCAGCCAGGCAGGAACAAAAGGAAGTCTTAACCCAAAACAATACAACTATAGCCCAACCCTTAGTAAAAGGAACCTTACCCTCTAGTGACATCTACTGACTAGAGTAAGTTATAAGCAGATTTATCAATATCCTGGAACAGAATGTGGTGGTTTCAAACCATTACTGATACAGCAAATAATGGAGTTCAGACTTTAAAAGGCTGGATCCGGTTTGTAGTAATGACTTTTTTGTTCGGGACAGTAGTCCCACAAAATACTTTCCAAGGGATATTTCTTGCACTGTATGTAAGTGTAATAGCAGTGATTATAGGCGGAATGATTTATTTTTACTACTCAATAAGGAAGGTGAGCAAGCTGGAGGAAAACCAAGAGCAGCTGCTGGCTTATATAAAAAGCCGGGCTAAGTATTTAAAAAAGAGGAAACAGATAAAAAAGAAATTCCAACAAAAGAGAGAATTATTCCTCCATAGTTCCTCATTTGAGGACCCCTCCCTTGAAAGCTCTCTTGACAAACCCTCCACTCACCCCATTGATATTGATACTACCACTCCCTCTCCTCAACCCGTCCCCT
>NC_058133.1:302747947-302894313 GCF_016433145.1 Gracilinanus agilis
CCTGCCCCCGCCTCCTCAACCTGTCCAACCCACCCCTCAGCCCCTCCTACAGACAATCACAGCTACTGCTATTGCTGCAGGACCTACACTCCCTGCCATTCAAGATAGCACAACACTATTTCCTTTACGAGAAGTACCTACTTTTAATACTGAAAGAGACCTGGTATCTGTAAAACACTTTACTCCCTTCAGCCCTGATGATTTAGCTGGATTGAAAAAGAATACGCCTAGTTTTGAGAAAGAACCATTTTTAGTTTTAAAAACATTAGAAAATATATTCAAAACTTATGACCCTACTTGGCAGGACGTTGAAAATGTTTTAGGAGCACTTTTGACACATGGTGAGAAAGAGAGGATCATTATTCGGGACAATCGTAATAAAAGTAAAGACACACCTAACTGGCCCCATAAAAATCCAAAATGGAATTACAACTCTCCAACAGATATTAAAAAATTACATGATGGCAGGCAAGCATTATTAACAGCTGTAAAAGCTTGTGCTGACACAGAATACATGTGGGAAAAATTCGAAAAAACTAAACAGCGTGCCAATGAAACTCCTTCCCATTTTATGGACAGACTGATTGAGGTTGCAAGGATATATATGGACCTTGACTTAACCATAGAACGGGAATTAAAACATTTACGTAGACAATTTGTAGAAAATTCCTGCAAAGTAGTCAAAGACTATTTTAAGACTAATTGCCCAAATTGGGATAGAATGAGCCTTGAAGAATTAAGGAAGACAGCATCTTATGTTTTTAGAGGCGAAGAAGAAGAACATGAGGATGATACTGACTCGATAGATACTTTAAAAGCAGAAATCAAAATGCTAAAAGCAAAACTAAAAAATAAAGGGGAGATTATAGCCCCTCTCCAAGAATCTAACAATCAGCCCACTTTCTGTTATTTCTGTACAAGGAAGGGCCATACAATGATGACTTGTAGGAGTTTCTTAAAGTTTTTCAGAAATAATACCCAGCCAACAGATAACTATAGGAATAACAACAGAAACAGGAATAGCAATAATAATGATGATGATTCCAGGAATAGCAATTTTAGGCATGATAGAAATGCTAAAAATAAACCTTGGGATGATGATAGCTCATACAAAATGACCCCACAACAGTATATCTCAAGTGGAGCTCAGCCCCGAACTAATCAGGGTGCTAATGCCCCTCAGGGGGATGCCCACGGAGCCCAAGCATCTTTATGAAGGTGTGTGGGGGGAGGGACGGCTTTGGAATCAGAAAGGGAAACCTTTGACTTTCCCGACCATGATATTCTAATCCCTATTATCCCTATACATTCCCCTCCAAATAGTAAGGAACCTCATGTAACCCTAAAAGTGGGTAATTCATATTATGATTGTTTGCTGGACACTGGGGCTTCAAGATCAGTACTGGTGAGCAAACCAGATGTAAACTGTAATTCTATTGGCTCTCTAAACGTAGTAGGGGTATCAGGAACACCTCAAAAGGTCCCAAAACTTTCTCCTCGTATGGTAAGCCTTGGACCTTTATCAATAGAACACTCCTTTCTTTTAATGCCGGGATCCCCCACAAATTTACTGGGAAGGGATCTATTATGTAAACTTAAAGCCACAATAATTTGCAATCCAGATGGTTCTATGTCACTGGAATTGCCAGAGGACTCTTTAAACCTACTCCCTGTACTTCTTTCAGAAGAACAGGAAGTAAAAGAGCCTCCCACTTTTAAAATCCCAGATGATATCCCAGAGTCTCTATGGGCTACATCTTCTACTGATGTAGGCCTACTTAAATCAGCTGTACCTGTTCAGATTAGAACAAAAGGAGGGCCAGCTCCCTCCATTCCTCAGTACCCCTTATCCAAAGAAGCCATTAGGGGAATTACCCCAGTGATAAATTCACTAATTGAGCAAGGAATAATAATCCCATGCAAGTCAGAATATAATACACCTATTTTACCTGTCAAGAAGCCGAAATTAGGCCCAGATGGAAAACCCCAATATAGATTTGTTCAGGATATAAGGGCTATAAACAATCATGTTATAAAGAGACACCAAGTGGTTTCAAACCCAAACACAATTATTTCTTCTATTCCCAGCACAGCCACTTACTTTACGGTCGTGGACTTGTGCTCAGCCTTTTTCTCAATTCCTATTCATGAGAATTCCAGACATATATTTGCCTTTACCTGGAATAATTCTCAGTGGTCCTTGGGGCATCTTCCCCAAGGATATTGAGAGAGCCCGTGTATTTTTGCACAGATTTTAAGCCAAGATACAGAAAATATAATATTTAAAAATAGTAAATTGATTAAATATGTAGATGACTTGCTTCTGGCTTCACCTGATGCTGAAACATGCCAGGAAGATAGTAAACATCTTCTTTTAGAGTTACATAAAAGAGGACATAAGATAGCAAAAGAGAAAGTGCAGTGGTGTCTCCCCAGAGTAGAATATTTGGGGTTCATCTTGACAGCTGGTGCACGACACATATCCCCTAAGCGCATTGAGAATATTCAAAAATTGAGCAATCCTACCACTAAAAAACACCTAAGAGCAATCCTAGGAGCAACAGGTTTCTGCAGACAATGGATCCCTTGCTATGGGGAAATTACTAAACCGCTTATAGCATTAACAAAAGATTCAGTCCCTGAACCACTTAAATTAGAGCCAGAACACAAGTTAGCTCTATCAAATTTAAAACAAGCTATTCTGTCTGCTCCTGCTCTAGGCATCCCAGATTATAACAAACCATTTACTTTATATGTACATGAGCGTAGAGGAGTAGCTTCAGGTGTTTTAACCCAAACTTTGGGACCATACCAGCATCCAATTGCTTATTATTCAGCTCAGCTAGACCCTATAGCTGCAGGTGCACCACCATGTCTTAGAGGTGTAGCTGCCACAGCTCTGTTAGTGACAAAAACTGTTGATCTAGTATTGGGATGCCCATTAACAATTATGTGCCCACATGAAGTGGAAGCCTTACTGCTAAGACATAGAACACAGGCATTTTCTGATCAGAGAATTACAAGGTATGAAATAACCTTGCTAAATAATGAAAATATTACTTTAAAACGTTGTACAACCCTTAACCCAGCCACCTTACTTCTAGATTTACCAGTTTCAGAAAACCTTTACATAATTGTGAAACACTAGTGTCCATGGCTGAAAAGCCTCGAGACAATCTCCTGGACACTCCTTTAGAGAATCCTGATCTAGTTTTATTTACTGATGGCTCTTCATTTATGAGGGATGGCATATGCTACACTGGAGCTGCTGTAGTCACAGAATTTAACACTGTATGGTCAGCTTCACTGCCCTCAAATCTAAGTGCTCAAGCCGCAGAACTCATAGCTCTAAAACATGCATGTATAATTGCCAAAGATAAAAAGGCTACAATTTATACAGATTCTCGATATGCATTTGGAATATGTCATGCAGTGGGTATGTTATGGCTCCAGAGAAGATTTTTAACCTCAGCTGGAAAATCTATAGCTAATGCAAAAATTATTAATGAAGTTCTTTCTGCTCTCCAGCTACCTAAAGCCCTAGCTGTGGTTCACTGCTCTGCTCATACAGGTGGCACTGACCCTGTCTCTAAGGGAAATAATCGGGCAGATATTGCTGCAAAACTAGCAGCAATAGAAGGGCCTGAATTAATTTTAACATTAACAACCACTGATGACTTCAATTTATCACTTTCCTATGATGAGAAGGAAGTAACAAAATGGAAGCAGAAATTTAAAGCCAAACAGATAAATGGAGTATGGGTGTCCTCTGAAGGAAAACCCCTGCTCCCTAGACACTTTTATCGCCAAATTTGCCAATCTATTCATAAAAATGGTCATTTTGGTACCCAGGGCATCGTGGACTCTGTTAAGAGAGTATGGATAGTTCCTGGCATAACCTCTATAGCCTCTAAAGTGTGTGCAGCTTGCCCTACTTGCCAAGCATATAACCAACACACCTTTTGTGGCAAGGCTTTTGGTGGGCGTCCATTGGCTTACACACCTTTTGAGCACCTACAAATTGATTTCATAACAATGCCAAAGGCTGGACAATATAAATTCTGTCTGGTCATAGTGGATCAACTGACCAGGTGGCCGGAAGCATTTCCTACTGCCTCAGCCACGTCAGCCTTTGTTGCCAAGGTGCTTTTAAAAGAAATCATTCCTCGTTTTGGTCTGCCTGCACGTATTGACTCAGACAGAGGGAGTCACTTTACTGATTCAGTTTTATCTGAAATATATTCATGCCTGGGGATAACTCCAAAATTCCATGTACCATATCATCCCCAGAGCTCAGGCCAAGTTGAACGGATGAACAGAGAACTTAAAACCATGATTGGCAAATTATGTACTGAGACACATCTAAAATGGCCTGAAATTCTCCCTCTAGCTCTATTTTATCTTAGAAGCAGACCTAGGGGAGATCTACACATCTCACCATATGAGATGTTTTTTGGACATCCTCCTATACAGGCTAAACCTTTTTCTCCTGCATATACATCACTATTAGGAGGAGATACTTCTATTGCTTCCTATATACAGGAATTGCAACACAGACTGCGTGAACTCCATGAATCTGGAACTGCAGTACAAGCAGGACCAATAGACTTTTCACTTCACGACCTGAATCCAGGAGACAAAATATATATATAAAGAACTTCCAGTGCACTGGGGCAACCCAGCCTTCAATGGGATGGCCCGTTTGAAATTTTACTAACCACCCCAACAGCTATAAAGATCGGAGAAAAAGACTCTTGGATTCATTGCTCACATGTAAAGAGGGCATCTTCTATTGAACCTGATTGACTGTTTCCTGTTACCTGCATTGGAGATAACAGTTCATGGACTCATGGATGCTAATTTGGAATCATTGGTTTGTCTTGATTCTTTCCCTGATTTATTTTAATTTTCTTATTGATTTCCTAATATCTTTTAATAGAATAATTGATATTTTTTTCTTTTTTCTCATTTCTTGTACTTGAGTACATATAATCACTTAATTTTTTCATTATTTTTGCAATGCTATAATTTTAATATATATATATTATATATATATATATATATATAATTGCTGTAATATTACTGCTTACTCACAAGGTTTAGACTCCAAGAACTTGCCATACATTGTTAAATGTTATGGGACTGTGATTAATGCTTCTGTCTAATTCCAGGAGAAGGGAACACATGAGCCATTAATAATGCTAGGAAAAGCACAAGGTCATGGAGACCGACTGACCAATCCAATGGGATTGCTGAGAACATCTGCACAGTGCCAAGGAGCACAAGGTTAAAGATCATACATATACAGGTGGGATTGAGGTACTCCCACGCCAACACTGAGGACTTGAACTCAGTGTAAGAACTTCCTGTGGGGGAGAGTTGCCGTCTCCAACTGGAAGAAGAAGCATCTCCTGAGACCACAGAACGCTTACGCTCTATATTGTCACGTGGGTAAGTTAGGCTGACTTCCTTGGCCTTGCTGGGCCAATTCTAAACTCTGCCTATCTGGCTGTTGGGTCTTGTGGCTTACAGCTTCATTTATTTGGCCCCCTTAACCTTCTCTCTCAGTCCAGGCCTAGCCTCTACTTTTCTCTTTATTCCTACTTTTACCTACCGATTGTAAATAAACTCTTCAACCCGATGCTGACTTGGGTCTGATTTAATTACTGAATCAACCTAAATTGTTGATTCCTGGCGGCCACATATTTTTAATATATATCTATAAATACCTAAATTTTATTCCTTACAAGCATTATAACTGCCTCACTTTTTTTCACTGCAGAAATAATGATGTTTGGGTTTGCTGCTAAGGAAGAAATAAGGGAAAAAATCTTTTAAGAAGAAAAAGTTGAAAACATATAGGGAAAATTTAAATATCTGAGATATTTATGGCTTGTCATGTTTAAACTTTGCAAAGAAAAAAATAAATATAAAAATTCCTCATTGTCATGCACTTTTCCCAAAACATTAGCCTTATTTTTACTTAGAGATTAAATGTAATTACATAAAGAATCTGGGATTTTGTCAGTGTACTAGAAGCCCTATAGATAAGGGTTAAATTTAGACATGATAATCTTTAAAATTATTTTTCAATGGTAAGATTCTAAATAAAAGTAATTGGTTCCCTCTATATTCTTGATACCTTAAATTTATTTTCTGACCTCCAAATTAAATTAATATCATTTCTCAAGTCATTTCAGGATTTTTTATCTTCTATCCATTTGATTCAGAAATTATAAGTTCTACTGTACGTAAGTGAATAAGTGGATATAATTATGTAAACTAATCTCAAGATATTTACAATCTAGTAATAATCTTTAAGAATTGTGTGTGTGTGTGTGTGTGTGTGTGTGTGTGTGTGTGCGCTTGTGTGCTTGCATGCTTGTGTGAGGCAGTTATTTAGGGGAACTGGATTAGCTCCTCCTTATGGGACATAGGAGTCACAGTGACACATGGCCTCTCTGACTGTCAAATGCCTTGGTTCCACCCTTCACCAATCCCCAACTTTCTGCTTTTATCTTATTTGACCATCTCTGGCAAGCCTTGGCCTGAGCCAGCTAAACGGAGAAGCAGATCTATCCCTAAATTTAGAAAGGCTGAGATCTCTCTCTCTCTCTCTCTCTCTCTCTCTCTCTCTCTCTCTCTCTCTCTCTCTTTACTAATAAATGCTTATAAATCTGGTAATAATTCTCCAGATCAATCTTAATTTATAACACTCTGTGTACTATGACTTGGTATCTATAAGATTTTGTTTAAGTAACTTTCATAGGTTAATTGAAATCAAAAAAGAAATATCAAAAGAGATTATAATAAGTAATCATTATTCTATAACAGTGATGGCAAACTTTTTAGAGATGTAATACTGGGTCTCGCCATCCATTTGACCCCCAAATCCCCCCTTAACCCAGACAGGATGTGGAAGGAAGAAGCACTCCCATTGGGCTGCTGGGCAGGTGGAGGAGAGTGTGAAATGACCTTAGATGTGTGAAAAGGGAATTTATCCTTTTCCCTTTTTTAACTACAGGTAGTTGGCATGAGTATGAACTTCATGAGTATGAAGACTTTGTGAGGAAAATCACTGGATAAGTTTAGTCATGAGGGCACAACAACTCTCAATCATCATATTACACTATTTCATTTTATTTAAAGTATTTTTTCATGGTTACATGATTCACGATTCCTCTGCTCCTTTCCTCCCCCTTACCTGGAGCTGATAAGCAGTTCCACTGGATTATACATGTATCATTGTTCAAAATCTATTTCCATGTTATTCATATTTGCAGCAGAGTGATCTTTTAGCATCAAAACCCTGATCATATCCATACTGAACTACATGATCGATCATATGTTTTTTTTCTGTGTTTCTGTTCCCACAGTTCCTTTTCTGGATGTGGATAGCATTCTTTCTCATAAATTCCTCTGAGTTGTCCTGGGTCATTGCATTCATTGCTACTAGTACATTGTTTTCAAAAGTCTATTACATTTGATTGTGCCATAACGAATCAGTCTCTGTGTACAATGTTTTCTTAGTTCTACTCCTTTCATTCTACATCAGTTCCAGGAGGTCTTTCCAGTTCACATGGAATTCCTCCAGTTCATTATTCCTTTCAGCATAATAATATTCCATCACATCAGATACCACAATTTATTCAACCATTGCCCAATCAGTGGACACCCCTTCATTTTCCAATTTTTTGCCACCACAAAGAGTGCAACTCAAAATATTTATGTACAAATCTTTTTCCTTATTATCTATATGGACTACAAATGCAGCAATGGTATGGTTGGGTCAAAGGGTAGGCATTCTTTTAAAGCCCTTTCAACATAGTTCCAAATTGCCTTCTAGAATTGTTGGACCAATTCACAACTCCACCTGCAGTGCATTAGTGTCCCAATTCTTTTTATACTATTGTTGTTATTGTATAACACTTTCTCCTGGTTCACTTGATGTCATTCTTTCTCAATTTATTGTCCACAAATTTTTTAATTTTTCAAATATTGATGTTATAATATAAATTATAGTAGAAATTTTTCTTTTTCTGTTTTACTCAATACATTTTCATTTTATCTAACACTGCACAGTAAATTTGCTTTCTAATAGAAATTTTATCTAGCTTCAAATTTTATCTAACTTTTTTTAATGTGAAATTTCACAATTTTCTACTATTTATCTAGATACCATAATAATATTATCAAGGAAGCCTTTGAGTTTATTTTAGAATTGTCTAAGAAATATCTTGCTAATCAAGTGAATAATGTAAATTTTATTTCAGAGAAAATGTTCAACCTATTAAAGAAAAGTATTTAAAATATTTTAGTATAGTAAATGATGTTATCAAAAGCTATGATGTTAATTACAAATAAGAACCCAATTTACTAAATAAGTTTTAGTTACTATGGGTATTTAAAGTAATGGGACCCTATTTATTTTTGTAATACACAATAAAACAATCTTTACAAATTTATATATATTCTGAATTGTTCTGAATATATGAAGGTGTATTGTATTTCTTTACATATTTCTCTAATAGTGATAAATTTCTAGTTTTCTATTAATTTTCAGAAAATAAAATATACATTAAATTGCTACCATCACTATAATAATTCTATCAATAGAAAGTTAAAGGAAAATATCAAAACTTTATAGAAGATGATTTTCTTGAGTAATGACCTCAGTATTCTTGGTGAGAAGGTAGATGTTATATATTTTAATGTTATTATATCATGAATAAAGAAGCCAAAGCAAGAATTTTCCATTATGACTTCAAAACTTTTCTTGAGAGCACACAAATAACTAAAATACAAGGAACAGAGAGATAAATTCTGAGAGCTCTAAACTATCAGTACCATATTACTCATATAGTAAATATAAGGAGGAAGAAGTTAATTTCAACTGTTGGAATGGGAATGGCAATAAAAAAGTTTTCATGGTGGTAGTAGCATCTAACTGGGGTTCTTTAAAGGAAGTGAAGAACTCCATCAGATAGATTATTTTCTGTCATGGGATTTTGCTCTTTAACTGTGAGTCATGTATTTCTATAAAATCTGAAAAATATCACTTAGAGAATGATGGGGAGCCAAATTGCAGCTTTGAGAAGACTGCAATACATTACAACCGAAGAATTCAGGAGATTTATAGAAAAAGATGTCACCAAAGAGAAGCATAAGTAAAAAATGATAGCTGGCCATGTGTTGAGAAAGGAAAATGTATATTCCACTGGGACCTTTGTCCTGTCAAGAAAAAGCAAGCAAGGAACTTAACACCTCACGAGTAAAGGAACCTTGTTTCAATTTATAGGAGGACATGAAAAAAATGATTTGCAAAGGATGGGCAGGCTTCATAGGTTTCAATTTACATTGTTTGTAAAAAATTTTTTTTATATCTGAGATTGCAAGTACATTTGCTGTTTAAATCCAGTTGGAAGTCACATGAACCTAGATGTGAAGATGTAGAGATGAAGGGCAGTATTGAAACAAAGCTTATAGTCGAATTTAGTAATAGCATAAAATCCATGAAAATAATATAATATGACATAAAATACATTCAGGTGGAGTTATGGAGCATTAACAACACAGGGATCAGACATTTGTATTTATTTCAGAGGCAATAGGAAACTAATATTTGTTTTTTTAGTAGAGGAGTATCATGATCATAGTGATATATTAAAGAGATTATTTGGATAATAATTGGAAATGAGAGGGGCTAGAAAATTTTGGGTGAGGATACATAATAGCTTGAACTATAATAGATGTTTTAAAGTAAAAGAAAATAATTGAATCATTCTGTTTTTTCTCAAATTTCTAATATGACTTAACATCATTTTAAGAAATCAATTTTTCTGATTATATTTGATTTGATGCACGAAGTAGAAATTTCAGCATTTTTGTGTCTCTTTACATTTTTTTTCATTTTTAAGTGAATAGAACCTATCTTGAGAAGCACCAGGTTTTGTAATCTTATATATTCTTGTTCTTTTCATTTTGTGTCCAGTAAAAACCACCTGGAGTATATCAAAAATAGAAGATTGTCACTACTGTTTAAAAGAATAGAAGAAAGCTTGGGTCAAACTACAATGAACCTTTCTCGATTATGTAAAGACCATATACATATATAGAAGAAAATCTTTGACTAAAGTAAAGTAGACAATTAATTAAATGCCTAATAATTAGGCATAACATTACTGGATCCCTGGGTCCATGTGTACTCATGTATTTTCTGTTTAGTATTTGCTAAACTTTTATGTTCAGGATTGTTATTTAACTTGTGGATTCACTGTATAAATATGTGTGCATGTATGTGTATTCGGATTTCTTAATTTGGTTTAGATAAATACATTGCATAAATTTGATTCTCAATTCATTACGTCTAGCAGTCAATGATAAATATTCTACTACATTAGTAGTGAAGTACACTAATATATGTAGAATAAACCATGTAATTTATTGAATTTTGAATTTGATATGATTCTCAGGACTTTAAACTAATCTGTTCTTAAAAATGAAAAACTAAAATCAACCATGATTTATGCCAAGGTAAATGGGATTTTTCTTTCTTCATTTGGTGGTCTTTTAAGTTTCCTTTTTTATGGTTTATTCTGAATCCCTAATTTCCATATTTCACATAGATTCCCAATAATATACATTATTGAATGATATTTGGAGGGATGTCATCTAGAATTCTTGTGTCAATATGTACCCTACAATTAATGACATATTATCTAAGTAATAAGCACTTCTTAAAAGTATTGATTATTATAACCTATTGATTATTATAAAATTATTATAATGGTTATATAAAGTGCACAATAAATAATATTCACTATGAAATAATATCCTAGATACAGTCACCCCTACAAAATCAAAGCACCAGCTGTTTTCAAGATAAAAGCTAATGTACATAAACTTTTACTAGGCCCTAAGATAATGGTCTAGCAATTTAACTTGATTATTTTTTAAGATTATTAATGCTTAATTAAGAAGTTATCTATATAATCTATGAGAGGTTACTATAAGCTATCATATTATTTAAGCAAAATGGCTTAAAATAGATACCTTTACTAAATCAATTTTATTATTAAGCACATATTTTAAGATGACTAAAACACAGACTTACGAGTACAGATAAATTCATTAAGGGATAAATGGATTACACAAAGGGATTACGGTCAAGGGTATATAACTGATAAATAATGTTCTACAGAATTTATAATAATTTATAACCTTAAAAACCATAGAGCATAAAGATATTTTAGGAAAAGCAACAAAAAAGAAAGAAAAGCAGCTATGTTCTCCCAGTGTAATGTACGATAGTACTGCTGAGTAGTAAAAGAAACATAAAGTGAACCAAAATAAATTGGCATAAATATTTTCATATTTATGACCAATACTAGTGATGGACTGAGTCTGGAAGTCACACAATTATTTTTTCAATTGACATTTCATAGTGTTGGGTGGACATTATTGGGCGGGTGGGGGAGAAGTTAATCTTTGATAGTTCATTCCAACAATTATAAATATTTTATTATTAAGTAAAATCTATCTACTGATTTTTCAAATACTATTTCTAAGACTGTGAAATTATATTCTTGGCTTGCAATACCAAAGAATATATGGCAATATTTATCCTTACTTCAAATGCAATGATGAATTCCAAGTATACAACACCAAATGATTTTGTTGAAAGAATACTTGATGGAAGTAAGAAAAGATGAAGTAGATATTTTTATAAAAGCAATTCCTCAAATATTTTTGAGCATTTTAAGGTACCAAATATTTATTTGTGACTTGCAAAATTAGTTTGCAATGATTCCTTCTGATACAAAAGTTACAGGACTATTATGAATTAAAGTCAACTTACTCTTACTTTGCAACTTGTAGCCAGTGAAGAGTTAATCTTGGAATGCTGTTTCCTTCTGATTACTGATGTTGTAAATATGTCTTCTATATAACTTGCCCTTCAGAACTCTAATCAAATAAAGTTTTTTTTATTTGTATTATCTTAAATGTAACACTAAAAGCCCTAACCTGTAGCAGTCTGGAGGTAAACTCATTAAAGCCATGTGCAGTCTGACATAAGGGCTGGACTTTATCTAACTAATCTGGGGATGAAAACAGCAGACCACCATCTGGTGTTTGTGCATATCCATAAGCAAAATGCTGCCCTGTAATTTAATCATTTCCTAATGTATTAGTAACTTATCATTTTAGTTCCTAGTTTCCAGTGACTCAGACTGAATGTTGCCTTGTACTTCCAAGGATTATCACAAATTAAAATGATTTTGTTCTGAAATTTAGATGAAGACAATTGGGAGGGATAAAAAGGGTTTTGGGGTTGCCAAGGAAACATGACACTGAGAGTTTGCTGACACCATTAAATGTTTTTGTACAAAAGATTCTCTCAGTTCAGGAGAATATAATGGTAACCCACTGCTGCAAAGAATGCACTTAGAATGTTACTTATTTGGTTCTATGATGATCTTTGTAAAGAAATAACATACTCTTGGTTATCTGAAAAAAGAATTATAAAAATATAATAAAAGAGACACTGAGGGGTTTGTACCATGGAGTATTCAAATAAATGAAGTCTAACCTCTATCTAGGACTTTATATAGTGAGTATTCCTGGCTGATATCAAGGTTTATTGGAAATTAGAGCCCTTTCTGTATTTCTGAATACCCATTTTAATACTTGTATTTTAACTTTGAATTTGTATGAATAAAGAATACCCATACTTTATACTGGATAAGCATGAGACATCTTTGTTGTCAGTGATGACACTTTGTGCATCATTCTAACAAATTTCTAAATGAATCTAAGCAGGATTTTTTAATCAATCTTTATGAGTATAGAGATATCCAATAGAAAAATTTAATTCAATATTCAAACTAAACATTTGTGTTTTAAGGAAATAATTGAAATGGAGCAATGTCTTCACTTCCAATTTTCTATTTTTAAAAAAATAGGGAAGTATAATGAAAATTGTTCTATATATTTAAATAAATCAAAACTATTTTTTTTTAATTTAAGGAAACAATAAACAAATGTGTTCTTGTGCCAGGCACTAAATGCTATAGATAAAAATAAAGGTAAAGGTATATCCTCAAGGAGCTTGTGATATAAAGGAGAAGACAAATTGAGTTATATATGTATATAAATATATTATTACACGATTATAGACATAATATAATACAGATATAGATGGATACACACATATGTAGATATCTAGATATATACATATGACAAATTGGAGAGAATCCAATAAATATATACAAGTGTGTATACATATATATATATATATATATATATATATATACTTGCATATGTATATAAGTCAAATTTGAAATAATTCAAGAAGGAACCATTGACATTGAAGGGGATTGGAAAATATCTTGTAACAGATAAGACTTTAAGATTTATTTAAATTTTTTCTTTATTTTATTACAGTAATAAATTTACACTTAGATTTTCCAAAGTTACATGATTCATGCTGTCTCCCTCCCCTCTTCCTTCCTGTCTCCCAGAGCTGACAAGCAACTGGGATATTTCACTGGGTTATAAATGTATTACCACTTGATATCTATTTCCATATCATTCAATTTTTAATAGAGTAATCTTTTAAAGCCAGAATCCAAAATCATATACCCATATAAACAAGTGATAAATCATATGTATATTGAGAAGAACCCAGATGGATTGGTGGTAAAAAAAAAAACCCACATTAGGACCTTCCCAGGGCCAGTGAAGCACAAAACCCCTGAAAGTATATTAAAACACAAGTTTATTTTGCTTAGTAAGGTTAGGGAACTGATAGTTAAGGTCCAAAATGTCCCTGACTTTACAGAGCTTTAACTCCATCCAACTTCTATGCTTCTCTCACAAGAGAGCTCTTCTTATCTTCAAAAAAAACCCTTCTTACCAGCTCCCTGCTCTTATCTAACCCCAAAACCATCTGACTATTTAAATAAATATCCAAGATTGTTAATAAATTCAAAGTAATTGTCTCTAAACAGGCTATTGAGAATGGACTGGGGTTGACTTCTTAGGTAAAAAACTCCAAAATCCAAGATGTTAAATCTTTGGTTTACCTTAGTCAAATTGCCACAGCACTACAGGGAATCTAGATCACCTTCTAGGTATCTCTGAAGCCAAAGAACCTCCAAATTTCTCCAGAAAACTGGTCAAGTCACAGGAGCTGATGGAGCACCTGTTCTTTCCAACTTAAGCAGGAAAGACCAGTGAAGTTCCAGTTAACTCCCCAAACTTCTCCTCAGCAGTTATGCTCCTTCTAGAATCTTTTCCAGGGTTCATGGCTAAAGTTCCTCTCCCCTTTTAGAGACAATTTTGCTTTTCCCCTTATTCCTCTATTCCCACACTCCTCAAAATTATCTCTTCATGCTACCTTAAAGTATGCCTCACTACCTTTGTACTTTAAACTTCTATTCATTCTTCTCAGATACTATGTTTGTTCAAAGTGATGGATGCTCCTCAGTTTGAGGAGATATTTTATTATTTCTTTCTTTTCTACTTTCTCAGTAAATACTTCTTTGTGAAAACTAGGTAATGTAATAACTGTTTACTGATATTGGGGAACAGATCAGACTGAGGATTATGAAACATAGCATAAAATACCCAAGCCTCTCAGGGTTAACCTTAGAAGCCTGAGAGAAGTAATCATCATCTTAGGTGAAATTTAATAATCTACTCTTGTGGGAGTTAGGAGAGTAAGATCAGAGTGGATGCTATAAATCCAACAAATTTCTTTATTTCACATTATGACTATTCAGATGCTTTTGTATTCCAACAAAACCAGTCGTGGGACACTATTGAAATCAACATATCATCTCCTGTCTCCTAAACCATACAAACCGTGCCTAGGGATTACTCTCTTCTCACCATCTCCACCTTTGAAAGTCTTTATTTTGAAAATATTCAGCTCAGTTTTTCCCTCCCAAGAGGCCTTAGAGGCCTCAACTCAGTCAATTATTTGATAGTTTTCTTTCTCAATGACTCCCAGAGATTTTGTCTTATTTCTCTTTTTCATTTTTCCCTCTACTTTATATTCTAATGTTATATTTTTCAGTAAATTTTAAGTATCTTGAAGGAAATAAAAATATTGACTCTGCTTTTGTTTCCTCATGCTTAGTACAGGGAGGAAGAACTTCATAAATATTTGCAAATTTTAATTATATTGACTTGTGATAGGTATATAATTTAAATTCTAGATAAGCCACAACTGGGAAGGGCACAAAAATAAAATATTGAATGATATGCATTTCTTGAACATAGGAAGTTCACATTCTAACTGCAACTGTATATGTGAAAACTAGGTTACTGTCTGAAGATAAAATAGATGATGTGACTTGGCCATGAAAACAGCATGATGACTCTTTTCCAACATAACACAAGGTATTTAGCATGAGAGGTGAGATTGGAACCTAGATATTCCTGATATCAGGCCTAAAATAAAATCCAATTCATAATCCTGCTCCTGGAAAAACAATCTGGAATTATCCACTCTATTCTTCCATCATAATTCAAATGACTAAATTTTACAAGCCTTGGAATTTTCATATTAAAAATTAAGAGAGCCATATGGTGTCTTCAGAACGTCAAAAAGATGATTTAACTTCCAGATAATTTAAAACAATAAAAATGAAAAAAATATTTTTCATAAAAAGAAAAAATATCTACTTTAAATTTCATTTTAAATAGATATATGTCAAATATATTTCATATGCTATGTTATATGCTTGACCATTATTAATCTCAAATTCTAGACCATTAATAACAGAACATTTAAAAAAGAAAATGCACAGATGCATCTTCCCTGAACTAGTGATACAAAATATGTTTGTAAAAGCATTATAAAGGAATTTTCATTTGCTTACATAACTCCAATTAAAAGCAATTTCGACAATTTAAGTTATAATTTCGAAAATTTGAATATATGTGTTTCTCCTCATTGTTTTATCCTTCTGCTGTTAGTCTGATGTGATTGCTATGTGTTATATGAATTTTGTATCATTATATCATCCATACTTCTGAATGACAAGATATTTTTCTGTCTTCAAAAATAGCATGTTTAGAAGCTGAATATTAGTGTTGTTGGATAAGCAGTTTGATACAGTTTCATAGATACATGCTTTGGTTGCTACACACTAACCCAAGACAATCTTTTCTCTGAATGAGAAAGGAGTACATAAACTTGCATCCCTTTGGCACTATCCCTTTAAAGTCATGATTCACTTATTTTCATAAAAGTGGATTCTCTACTGAATTCCTTCAGTTACATTGAAATCATAATTTTTAAGGAAGACTGCTAGCTACAATGGTGAAAGTGAAGATGTTTCACAACCCCTAGGGGAAGTCCTCAGCAATCTAAAGGGATTCATCACAAGTATATGTTTCCACTGGAAATGATTCAACTTTTAGAGGAATTAAAAACAAATAAACAAACAAAACAACAAAGAGATAAAGAAATATCATTTAACTAAACAAAGAAATTTATTCAGTCTGAGAAGAATATTTTTAATATATTAACTAGAGGTAAAGAAAACAAAGTGAGGACAATGACTATTATCAGTGAGATCCAGACTTGTTGAGTTCTTGGTTTTCTTTTAGATTGACTCCATGTATCAAATATAGTGTTCCGCTCATTATATATTATGGAACATATCAAACTTAAATTTTGATCAATCATCCAAAATCTTCAGAAATACTCTTTAAAGCTCTAAGGTCAATAATTCTCTTGCTGAGAGGGTCCTTTTGTGAACTGTTTCATGAGTGCATACTCTATATTCATGCCTCATTTGACTGCTGGCTTGGAGTTAGAATTCTAACACTGAAAACTCAGATGTGATCTACTAGTTGTCTCTACTAGTGATGGTAAGAGGTGAACCAAGTTAACATAGGTAGAGAAAGTTTGAGGGTCTTGGAATGTGAACTGTTTGAGAAATAGCCTACAACAGTGAAATTATTGAAGTATTTAGGTACTAGAAACTGATTAGAAAATTATCTCTCCCATGTCAGTATTTTCTCTTTAATTTAATGAATGAGAATAGACTAGCATATAGTGGGGTTCAGGGATTTGACTGGAGTTACACAGCCAACAGGTGTCAACTTGAAGGTATCATGAAATTGTTTCAATTTTGTAGATAATAGAAATAAAGCTGGGGGAAAAGGCTATTTTAGATACTTTAAATTTGAACTTCATGAGACTTTGATACTAGGAAGAGGGCACACTGGTTTTTCATCATTATTTTATTAATAATAAGGTATCTTCAGCTTGAGAAAAAAAGGAAAGAAATTAAAATTTTTAAGCTCCTCTATGTGGTGGGCTCTGCTCTAAGTGCTATGTAAATATTTTATCATTTATTCCTCAAAATGACCCCAAGAGATAATTACTATTATTATCCCTATTTTATTGTTGAGAAAACTGAAGACAATAGAGATGAACAGATTTGTCTACTCACAGAGCAAGAATCTAAAGCCAAAATTTTCTGGTCACATTTGAACCCGGGTTTTTTTTTCTGACTCAAAATCTAGTGCTCTATTAATTCTGCTAACTGCCTACCTAGATTCTTAGTCTCTTTTTTCATTCATAACTAATCTATGAACCCCTAAAGGATAAGACTTCTATAAATCATAAGATAAAGTCAAGTAATAAGATAAAGTCAAGTAACTGATTAATTAAAGGGAAACTCAGAGGCAATCAACTCCTGATTCCATATGACCTAAAGTCCCTTCTAATATATTCCTGAAAAAGTATTCATCCTGTCTTCCTATATTTGAAGATTGACTTTGATTTTAAAAAAAAACTAATACCAGTAAGGTGACATTTTCCACTTTGGAATAGTTCTTATTGTTGGGTTTTACCTTCCATTGAGCTATTGCTCCTAGTTCTACTCAGTGAGGCAAAACATAAGAAATCTAAAAATTGATTTGACATGATAAACCTCCAAGTCCTTATTATGTACTCATAGTAGGACATTTCTTGGGTCCCATTGATACTTTTGTTATATTCCAATTTCTTAGGATCTTTCCTGAATGTGACAACTCAAATTGAATATAACTACCTAGATATGACTTTGCCAGAGAGAAAGTAGTAAAACTCATTCTAAAAACTATGCCTCACTTAATGGAACCAAATGTTGTAAAATTTTTTATTTGCTTTTAAACTCACCATGAGGGCAGCTGCTTAGCTCAGTGGACTGAGAGTCAGGCCTAGAGATGAGAGGTCCTTAAGTTCAAATCCGACCTCAGACACTTCCCAGTTGTGTGACCCTGGGCAAGTCACTTGACCCCCATTGCCCACCCTCACCACTCTTCCACCAAGGAGCCAATACACAGAAGTTAACATCCTAAAAATAAACAAACAAACAAACACATGAATAAATAAATAAATGAATGAATAAATAAATAAATAAATAAACAAATTGATAAATTAATAAATAAATAAATGAACAGAAAAACAAATGAAAGACTGGATAAATAAATAAATAAACTCATCCTTAAACATTTCAGGTTTATCACTTTGGTGAGTTTGAATCATAAGTAAGATAGTTATCTTAATGATCACAAGCAAATCATCCTGACTCTAATTTTCATTTTCCATATTGAACAGTTCTTGTCTGCTGCCTATAGTCCTTTAAAATGCAGAGAATTATTTCCTCACATTTGAGGAAGGTAGAATGGATCTCATTTACAGATAAGGAAATAATGCTTACAATGGTCAAGTTATCTGTTTACTGTTACAGAGCTAGCAAGGGACAAAGTTAGCAAGGGACAGAGCCAAAAATCAACCCTGATTTTCCAGATTCCAAGTCCAAAGCTAATTTTACTACCTTCCTATTGCCTCTGACATCAAGAAACATTTTAATTACTTTCAGGAAAGTAGATTATATATAACATATATATATGACATATATAATAACACAATTCTAAGGACTGATCCTTTTTCGTTAATTTAGAGAACAGTTTTGGCACTTATTTCTATTTATTAAGGAGAGAAATTAAAAATTTCCATTCAAGTAATCACAAAACCCTGGATTTATGGGAGTTGAGATAAATGCATTTTATCCTAGAAAATAGGCAATGCTACTTTGCAAAGCTTTGAAATTCCTCATAAATTCTTTCAACTTTTATTCCCTTCTTCTTATGCTTACTTATAAGTAAAGGTGACTTTTACATCCATGTGTCATATTCATGTACTCTACATTCAAATTACTCTTTTCAAGGAGCCTATAGATGATCCAAATGACTTTCAGAAGTTATAATATACTGATCCAGGTAACTGTTCAACAGTAAATGGAATTTAGCTGGAAATCAATAACCCATGAAATGAGGTCTACCTTTTTTAAAAAAAGGAATATTTTAATATCAATCTGCTTGCACATGTAAGCATACATATAGAGATGTCTTAATAAACAAAATTAGATCTATTTTGGAATGAAATTTGGTGAATATCTATTATCTTGGTTCATCCAAAGAGATTACATTGTCTTGTGATCTCAATGACCCTCAAGAAAAGCTAACTAGGACATTGTATATTGTCATATTATAATTAGAGTTTTAAAGGTTACAAAGAAAAAGACTTGATTTACCTTGAAAATACAGGCAAAAAGTGTTCAGAAATTTATGACTGTCTTTGAAGAATTGCATATCTGATGGAAATTGCAGAAAAAAATCTATTAAACAGAAAAAGGGTACAATTATGACAATCAGAATTGTTCTACACTCTACATACAGACAAACCCACTCTGTATAGAGAGTTTAGATGCTCATTGTTGGCTATGATGGAAACTTTAATATTACATTTCAATCTACTATCTTTCCTTAATTCTAATATTTTCACTTCTTATAGTTTTGTATTTCAAATAAGAATTTGACATTGCATTTCCACCAAATGCTGACAAGATAGTAGTGTCTATGATTCCAAGAAAATAAATGGTGTGAGATATTTAAGAAGAACCTGACCTTTAAAATGTTGTTGCTTTTATTGTTGTACTTCAGTCATTTTATTGTGTCCAACACTGTGACTTTAGTTGAGGTTTTACTAGGAAAGATACCATAGTGGTTTTCCATTTCCTTCTCTAGCTCACTTTAAAGATGAATATAGTGAGACAAATAAGATTCAGTAACTTGCCCATAGTCATATAGCTACTAAGGGTCTAAGGCTAAATTTGAAATCAAGTCATCCTGATTCCTGGTGTTCTACCTACTGGGCCAACTAGCTACCCTAAAATGACTGGTGTTGTTCATTATTTTAAAATTCATTGCTGTGCATATCAAGGAATCTGTGATATCCACTTGAATTATCAGGGAAGCTTTTAAAAATGTTCCTTATATTATTGTGGGATGACATTAACAAAAGAAGTCATAAATAATTGTGTATTTTTTAATTTTGAATTTTATGCTCTTGTGATATGCAAATTTTGATTGAACTATTAAAGTTCCTTCTATTGGAAAACAAAAGTTTCAATTATGGCTCTTTCAATTTTCCATTTTGAAGGTATTTGTTAAATGTTTACCTATAGGGATAAAAAAAAAGTACTAATCAAATTTCCACCAATATGTAGTGTAACTTTCAGGATGAGATTGGGTATTGTGTAAATGGAATTAGCTCATCCTCATTCATTGTTAGACTCTAGCCATCAGAAATAATGTCACCCCACCCAACCATGGGGAGGGGAAGATTAGTTACCCACAGGTGATAATAGGTAACAAATCGAGAACAAGGGACTGCCCTTTGGGCAGTCCAAAACAGTGTTGAGGTTGCCATTCGTCCACTTGAAATTAGAGGTGGATGCAGGAAGTGATGAAAGATGCTATCTTTTAAATATAATGGTGACTTCATGTGGAGGGAGTTTGTGCTTTGAACTTGGTGTTGAAGGATCTCTGCTGAGACCTCAGGTGGCTTCCCGCTGAATTGTCACGTGGGTAAGTTAGGCTGACTTCCTTCCTCCTCCCTTAGCATTTCAGGAGGCTCTACCCTCAAGGAGTCTTCTCTTGCCTCTCTAATTGTCAAAGGCCTTGTGGCTAGTAGCCTTGTTTAATTAACCTCTGTGTTCCTCTCATTCGGTCCGGACATCTGGTCCAGGCCAGAGTTTCTCTCTCTCTATTTCCCTACCTTAGACCTTCCTAATTGTAAATAAACTTCCATAAAAGCCATCCTGACTTGGGTCTATTTTAACTTTGGAATCGAGCTAATTAGATTCCTGGTGACAATACCTTAAATATCTAATTCCCCTCTTATAGTATTATGAAGATTTAGAATGATCAATTAAAAAAAACTGATAAAATAATTTTTGAAATCACATCAAAAATGAGAGAAACCTCAAAAATCTCACTACATAAAATGAGGTAGACACTGAAGGACTTTAAATATTAATATTGGCTTTCATGGGACTTTCCATTAGCAGGACTTTAGAAAGGTTATTTAACTTTATTGTATTATTTTAATATATACCAAAGAGTTAGTTCTAGAATCATATTGAACTTGAATAAATATTAGCACATGGACAATTTAAAAATATATTAACAATGTAAAATGTAAATTAATGTTCAATAACACCAAGTATTACATTTTATAAGATTTATTAGTAATTATTTGAAATAGAAGAAAAAAAGAACAAAAGTATAAAACCTAAGTAAAACCATGTGAGTAAAATTTTCCTGCCTGGCTCTCACCAAACTCTACAACTGCCTTTTCAGGATCAGAGAGAGGAAGGAGCTATACATTCAACTTTATCTTCAAAGCTTTAGCACATGACATGAGAAGGAAAATGGAAAGCTGGGAAAGAGAGTTCTGGGGTGAAAATTCCAATTATCCAATCCCCCCCTGTGATTCCATTGGGAAATGAGCATTTAGAAGTCTCCCAGATTTATATGCTTAGTTTCCCCAGAGAATCAGTACACATAACCAATTTATATCTCTAAAGATCTTTAACTAGAGATACATACAATATTACATTTTCTAAGGGGAAATTACAATAATCTGGGGATAAGAGGGAAATAAAAGAGACAGAGAACAAAACCAATGATTGCTAGGAGCATTGACACAAAGCCAATCTAGGGGCAATCCTCTTTAGCATAAGAGTTTACCTTCAATATAAATGCAATCAGCCTCTCACAGTTCAATTCACTATATCCCAAAGTTTGTTCTAGATCTTTTGGTGCAGTGGGTGGTTTCTGCAGGCTTCTTTATGGCACCTTCTCCAAACAGTTTGTTTTCTTGATTCAGGAAGGTAGTAAGTTTCTTATCCTAAAATTACTCTCAGACAAAAATATTTTATAAGTCTAGAATTTTATGATAATAATACAATCCCCCCTGAAGAGGGTGTTAACCAAAACACAGATCACTCTAGGATACATGACTGAGTTATAATGTATATCAATCAACTGTCAAAAGAAAATAAAAAACATAAAAAACCCAAATAAAAGAGCAAAAAATAACTTCTGCATGAACATAAAATATCAAAGTCTCATGTGTAAAAATTCTAAGTAAGGAAGAACAAGCCCATAACAGCTCCTTGAATCAGGGTCCAATTAAAGTAATTTATGTCCCACAAGCCTGTAGTACTAATTATGTATTTACCCAATCAGCAGGCAGGACTACAGAAAATTGCCAAACCATAAAAGACAGAAAATAGACTTGATTTTGAAGCAGAAGGGAAATATCATTCTCTAGTCTGATTTTATCTTTGCTCTCAGGGATAGAGGAGCCAAAATGGCAATCTAACTGAGGTATTTGGTAGAATTCTGGATCTGGCATGGGGAAATCTTGCATCAGACTTTGAAAACAGCTGCTTTCTCAAACTTCAAAATAAGTTCATGTCCCCTGTTCTGGTGCAGAATCTCATCAATTCCACTGAGATTGGTTGGTCTCCTTGACCTTGTGTTCCTATGTACTTTACAGGTCAACTTTGTGCACCTTGGCACTGTGCAGTGGTTCTTTTGTGGTCCCTTCTCCTGGAATCACACACAATTTTTCATCAAAGTCCAATAATATTTAATAATCAATGGCAAATGTTCACTCAGAGGTAGTGGTGTTCCTAGATATCTAAAAATCACTTCTGAAGACCCATTAAAATCAAATCGACAGGGCAGCTGGGTAGCTCAGTGGAGTGAGAGTCAGGCCTAGAGACAGGAGGTCCTAGGTTCAAACCCGGCCTCAGCCACTTCCCAGATGTGTGACCCTGGGCAGGTCACTTGACCCCCATTGCCCACCCTTACCAATCTTCCACCTATGAGACAATACACCAAAGTACAAGGGTTTAAAAAAAATCAAACTGAGAGGGGCAGCTGGGTAGCTCAGTGGATTGAGAGCCAGGTCTAGAGATGGGAAGTCCTAGGTTCAAATCCAGCCTCAGACACTTCCCAGCTGTGTGACCCTGGGCAAGTCACTTGACCCCCATTGCCCACCCTTACCACTCTTCTCCCAAGTAGCCAATACACAGAAGTTAAGGGTTTAAAAAAAATCAAATTGAGAGGGGGCAGCTGGGTAGCTCAGTGGATTGAGAGTCAGGCCTAGAGATGGGAGGTCCTAGGTTCAAATCTGGCCTCAGACACGTCCCAGCTGTGTGACCCTGGGCAAGTCACTTGACCCCCCCATTGCCCACCCTTACCACTCTTCCACCTAGGAGCCAATACACAGAAGTTAAGGGTTTTTAAAAAATTAAAATAAAATAAAATAATCAAATTGAGATTTTTTGTTCATTAAATTCTCCAAAGGTTGTGTTCTGGTTGTAACCAGTTTGATGGAGGCCATTCAGCATCATCTATGTGAGAATTAACAAAGGGAGAAAGGGAACATATGACCTCAATGGATCTGGTGACAAACCCAGCATACATAAGGGCCTATGGTTTTGCCATGGAAAAGGGTTTGTCCAAATTGTTTATGGACTTTTATAATGGTATTTTCTTCAATTCAGTCATAGGATGGTACAAATAAAGACAATGTATCAGAACATATAGCTAATGCCCAAAACACAGTAACAGAAAATGACATGGTATAACAGAATATATTAGATTAGATCAACATGTGAAATTAAAAACAAAATTAAATCTTTAAACAAACAATCAGCAAATACAATAAGCATGATAAGATACATAGAAGGTTTCATGTGTATTCATGTGTATTCAATCAATTCAAGAGTCATTTCCCCCAATTCCTATAGCTGTGTTACAGAAACATATTCATTATTTTTGCAGAGTTGGGAATTTGAAGGATTTGGGAATTTGGGGAGAATTTGGAATTTGGAGAATTTGGGAATTGTTGGAATGGAACAGCCTGAAACAGTTAACAGCAATAAGGCAATGGAGTTTGAAAAGGCTTAAAATTCATCTGCAGACTCATTAAAGTTCCTTCCTCTCAAGAGTATCATCTTCCATCTAGATTCCTTTGGTCATATTTCTGGAGTTTCCCATACTGAGGGGGATTTTCACACTGAGGTTAGTATGGGCGAACTTCATATTGGATATGTTGCAAAGACTGGGCATGCTTAGATAGTAAGGGGATGAATCTTCCTTCTGAATCTTGAGATTACTCAGGATATATTTCAATAGTTTTTTTCTTGGGGAGAAATGGATTAATTTCAAAGTATCCAATTGTTACAAGTACTTGCAGGAATGGTAGTAAGAAAAGACATCCTAAAACTGTGGTAATGCACTGCTCTTTCACAAAGTGGGCCATGCTTTTAAATCAAATTATTAAATTGGTAGCAATTCTACTTCCTGTTCAGAGGTGGCTCTATCCTAATATGTACTGACTAAGAGTAAAAACCTCACAAGGCTAGTAGATGGAAACATGCACCAATCAGTCTTTAAATGGAGGGTGGGGTGAAAAGCCTAAGCATGAAACTAAATATAGGAGGAGCACAAGAAAATGCAAAAGCTTTCTGTTTCAGGCAAAACAAAATACATTGTCTTGAAGGTAAAAACTAAAACCTCAGGAATTAGCTAAGAGGTTTGGAAAAGTAATATTTTTTCCATCTCCCCACTAGGGGTAAAAATGCCAGGGAGATACTTGCTTCTACTTTCATATGGATAAGGCACTGTTCTTTCCCCTGATTGCTCTCATCAACTGTGTGGGCAGGAATTCAAGAGGGTGGAAGTGGCCCCTTAGGTAAAAGCCTTTAGGATGCTAATTGTTGTCTAAGAGAAAAACACCCAGACTTCCAAGAAAGCAGCAAGTACTCAGCTGTTAGGAATGTAAGGGAAATTTATACTTTATCTTCCATGCAGGAAAAACATCTCACTCAAAAGACAAGGCAGGTGGGTGGCAGCTCCAGACTCAGCAAGAAACCCCAGGCTAAATTCTGCAAACCAAAGTGGGCAGGCAGAGATACCTCTTTGGGTCTTCTGGTTCAGGAAGACTCCAGAGACAGTTTCCCTAAGGGGGAGGGCAAAGAGGGCCTAGCAGGCAAGAAAAGCAATTTTCTCAAAATACTCTACTGCCATGTGCATTGGCCAAGCGTGGGAGGAGGGGGGGGTGAAGGGGAAAGTAGGGGCATAAAGTATGCAAACAGGTTAAAAATGAATATTAATAAATTTTAAAAAACCAATAAATTAATAAATAAATAAAAAATACTCTATTGCCTATCTGTACTCAAAGGCTATTTTAAAAGAAAATCAAGGATTCTATTCATTTGTGGCTCACTGACATTGTAAAATTTAAATTAATGTCCAATAATATTTAGTAGTAATCACTTGAATTAGAAGAAAAAAAGAACAAAAGTATAAAACTTTAGTAAAACCATGTGAGTAAAATTATCTTGCCTCACTCTCATCCAACCTCCACAACCACTTTCCAGGAAGCAGAGAGTGAGAGAGGGAGGAGTTACACTCACGACTTTATCTTCAAAGCATAAGCACATAACATGAGAAGGAAAATGGGAAGCTGTGAAAGATTTCTGTGGAGAAAATTCTACTTATACAGCATCAATCTTGGAACTAGATTTTCATCACACACACCCATACCCCCCCCACACATATATACAAGGACACCAGGAGATATATATATATATCTCCCATCCAAACAATTAGCCTTCACAAGCCTTTTAAAATTTTATTAATACAGGTAGTAGAAAGATAGAGTTGTTTAGAAAATATTTCAGATTTTTTAAAACTCAAAATAATATGAGAAATTAAGATCGTATTCTGTTTCATAAGGTTGACAATACATAAGGAGAAAGCCAGAGATCCAAATTGCTCTCCTAAATGAATGAATCAGTTCACAACTCCCTAAACAATACATTCATATACCACTTTCCCATATTCCCTCCAAGTTTTGTCATTTTCCTTTTCTGACATAATAGACAATCTGATTGGCATACGGTAGTACTTTAAAGTTTTTTATTTAAAATTTCTCTGATTCATAGCATTTTGCATGTCTATACAGAACTTAAATTTCTTTGGCTGAAAATATCCTGTTCATATCCTTTGATGATTTAGCAATTAAGGAAAACTTGTATTCTTATATATGTAATCCATTTCTTTACAATTTTATTGTATCATTACTATTAATATGTATTACTTTTCATCTTATTTAACTCGGTTGAATTTCTGACTTCTACTTCCCCTAATTTGATCTCTTTTCAAATAGTCCCACAACACTTTTCTTACCACCTTCTCTCCTACTTTCCTAGTAGTAGTAAGTAAGTAAGACAGCTTTCTACACCCAGTTGATTATGTATGTTCTTCCCTTAATGAATCAATTCTGGTGGGAGTAAGATTTGTATTTTCTCCTTCCCACTTTCCCCCATATTTTCCTACACTGAGAAAGCTCTTTCAGGCATTTATACGTGTAATAATTTGCCCCATTCTATTTTTCCCTTCCCCTTCCTCCCAATGCATTCTTCTTCATGCTTTAGTTTTTTCTATTTTTATCAACCCATCATATTCACTTCACTCCCTCACCCTCTGTCTATGTATACTCCTTTTAACTGCCCTAAAAATCAAAGTTCTTTGGCAATAGAAGCATCATCTCCCCATGTAGGAATGTACACAATTTAAACTTATTGAATGTTTTTATTGCTCTTTCCTGTCTACCTTTTTATGATTCTCTTGAGACTTGTATGTGAGAGATTTTTTTCTATTTAGCTCTGATCTTTTCATCAGGAACATTTGAATGTCTTCTATTTCATGGAATACTCATTTTTTCCTGTGAAGGATTATGCTCTACTTTGCCAGGTATGTGATCTTGATTGAAGTACCAGTTCCTTTGTCCTCTGGAATATAATATCTCAGGCCTTCCATTCCTTTAATGTAGAAGTTGATAAGTTTTGTGATATCCTGACCATGGCTGCATGATATTAGAATTGTTTCTTTCTTGTTCAGCTTGCAACATTTTCTCCTTGACCTAACAATTTGGAAATTAGACTATAATATTCCTGTGTGGTATTCATTTTGGGATCTCCTTCAGGAGGTGATTGGTGGATTCTTTATGTTTCTATTTTATTATCTGGTTCTAGAATATCAGAGCAGTTTTCCTTGATGATTTCTTGAAAGATGATGTCTACGTGCTTTTTTTTTTGTCATGGCCTTTAGGTAGTGAAATAATTACTAGATTATCTCTCCTGTTTTTATTTTCTAGGTAAATTGTTTTTCCTATGAGAGAGTTCACCTATTCTCCTATTATTTTTCCATTCTTTTGACAAGGTTTGATTGCTGCTTGATGTCTCATGAAGTCATGAGATTCTACTTGCCCAATTCTAATTTTAGACCATAAATTTCTTGTGAGCCATTCTGTACCCCCTTTTCCATTTGACCAACTCTACTTTGTAAATAGGTCTCTCCCGAAGATGGCAGCAGAGTAAAAAGAAGCTCTTAACCTCTCCTGATCGAAACACACAAGACTCCTCAAGGGGACATAAAAACAAGTCCAGACGAATGGAGGAACCCCACAACAGGGTGCAGCGTGGAAGGTATGTGGAATCGGGACATTTCCATGCTATAAAGGGGTGAAACAGCTCTCACTAAATCGCGGGCTGAGCAAACACTCCACCCCCACCCCCTCCACACACACCACCAATAGCACCGAAGCCAGCTAAAAAGAAATAGAGCAAGTTTGGGGCACCCATTGAGTCATTGGCAGCTACAGGGCCTGTTCCTGAGAGCAGCAAGTTTTGGGACCCCAAAAAGCTAAAGAAAGCATACGAACTCTGAGTGCGGGCTCAGAGTGCAGACGCAGGTGGAGGCATGGGTGGAGGCAGACACAGCCACGAGCTAAAGCTCTGAAACCCTGAGTGGGGAACCAGTGCAGACAGGAATAAGACTGTGGAAGCAGCTCCCTGAGACTTGTAAAGGAACCTCCGGCAGAGGATCAAGCAAGGGAGTCCACCAGGGGGCTTGACCTTGGAAAAAACCAAACCTCAGACCTCAGGAGCCAGAAGACTGCGGACAGACCCTAAGCACGAGGATAAAGCTGAGAAGCTGCTGGGCTAATGATGGCTACCCAGACTCAGGAAGCTCAGAAGAGAAAGATTAACAACAAGAAAAAAAAGTCTTTAACACTTGACAAATTTTACACAGAGAAAATCTAGACAACAGAGGAAACAGAGGAGGAAAACAAACAAGCATCCGGACCCACCTCAAATAAGGAAAATGGGTCAAAAGCTATGGAAGGGTTGAAAACTGAGATTTTGAGGAAAATGGAAGAGATCTGGCAAGAAAATAACAGTTTAAAAGGTAGAATCTTGCAATTGAAAAGTGAGGCTCAGAAATCAAATGAACTGATAAGCAAATTGAACACCAGAAATGACCAGAGCGAAAAGGAAAACCAGAAGATTATAGCCGAAAACCAAAAGATCATAGCCGAAAACCGAAAGATTATAGCTGAAAACCAATCCCTAAAGGCTAGAACTGAGCAATTAGAAGCTAATGATCTCTCAAGACAACAAGAACAAATAAAACAAAGTCAAAAGACTGAAAAAATAGAAGGAAACATGAAATATCTCAATGAGAAAGTGACAGACCAAGAAAACCGGTCTAGAAGAGACAATTTGAGAATCATTGGTCTTCCAGAAAAATCAAAAATTAATAGAAACCTGGACTCCTTACTAAAAGAAATTATTCAGCAAAATTGCCCTGAAGTCCTACAACAAGAGGGCAATATAGACATTGAAAGGATCCATAGAACACCCACGACATTTGGTCCAGATAAGAAAATGCCCAGGAATATAATTCAAGAGCTTTCAAGCAAAAGAAAAAATCTTACAAGAAGCCAGAAAGAGACAATTCAAATATCAAGGAGCAACAATCAGGATCACACAGGATCTGGCAGCCTCAACACTAAAAGACCGCAAAGCGTGGAATACAATATTCAGAAAGGCAAGAGAGCTGGGCCTGCAACCACGGATCAACTACCCATCAAAATTGACTATATATTTCCAAGGGAAAGTATGGGCATTCAACAAAATTGAAGAATTCCAGGTATTTGCACAGAAAAGACCGGGGCTAAATGGAAAGTTTGATATCCAAATACAAAAATCGAGAGAAACATGAAAAGGTAAATAAGAAACAGAGGGGAAAGAAAGAAAGAAAACTCATTATTTTAAAATTTGCCTTCTTAAGGGCCTCAGTAAGATCTAATTATCTGTATTCCTATGTAGAGAAATGCTATGTATAATTCTCTGTGGTGAACTCTAGTCACTATTATAGTATTCACTATTATAGTAATCAGAAGAATAATTCACAGGGTGAGGGTAGAACACTAAATAATCTAAGATGACATGGGGGAAGGGAAAGAGGGGGTGAATAGTAGGGGACACCAAGAGGAACATGAGTGAATAAGAAGTTTAAGGTTCAGGGCTTGAGCAAAATCATTTGGGTGTCAAATGAGAAAAAGAAGGCAGGAGTAGCTATTATGATTTCTGACAAAGCCAAAGTAAAAATAGATATGATTAAAAAAGACAGGAAAGGTCATTACGCCCTGATTGAAGGTAGTATAAACAATGAGGAAATAACACTGCTCAATATATATGCACCAAGTGGCATAGCATCCAAATTCATAAAGGAGAAACTGGCAGAGCTCAAGAAGGAAATAGATAGTAAAACCATACTAGTGGGAGATCTAAATATTCCTCTTTCAGATCTAGATAAATTAAACTGAAAAATAAATAAGAAAGAGATAAGAGAGGTGAATGAAGTCCTAGAAAAATTAGATTTAATTGATATGTGGATAAAAATAAATAGGGACAAAAAGGAATACACCTTCTTTTCAGCTGCACATGGCACATTCACAAAGATTGACCATGTAATAGGGCATAGAATCATTGCAAACAAATGCAAAAGAGCAGAAATAATAAATGTAACCCTCTCAGATCATAATACAAAAAAAATAATAATTAGTAAGGGCACCTGGACAGGAAAATCAAAAACTAATTGGAAATTAAATAATATGATTTTCCAAAACCAATTAGTCAATGAAGGAATCATAGAAACAATCAATAATTTCATTGAAGAAAATGACAATGATGAGACATCCTACCAAACACTGTGGGATGTGGCCAAGGCAGTACTCAGGGGGAAATTTATATCCTTGAGTGCATATATTAACAAATTAAGGAGGGCAGAGATCAATGAATTGGGCATGCAACTCAAAAAATTAGAAAGCGAGCAAATTAAAAATCCCCAGAAGAAAACTAAATTAGAAATACTAAAAATCAAGGGAGAAATTAATAAAATCAAAAGTAAAAGAACTATTGAATTAATAAATAAGACTAGAAGCTGGTATTAAAAAAAACAGATAAAATAGACAAAGTCAATCTAATTAAAAAAAGGAAAGAAGAAAACCAAATTGACAGTATCAAAGATGAAAAGGGAGACCTCACCTCTAATGAAGGGGAAATTAAGGCAATCATTAAAACTATTTTGCCCAATTATATCGCAATAAATATAACAATTTAGGAGATATCGACGAATATTTACAAAAATATAAACTGCCTAGATTAACAGCAGAAGAAATAGAATATCTAAATAATCCCATATCAGAAAAAGAAATTGAACAAGCCATCAAAGAACTCCCTAAGAAAATATCACCAGGGCCTGATGGATTCACAAGTGAATTCTATCAGACATTCAAAGAGCAACTAATCCCAATACTATAAAAATTATTTGATATGATAAGCAAAGAAGGAGTCCTACCAAATTCCTTTTATGACACAAATATGGTACTGATTCCAAAGCCAGGGAGATCAAAAACAGAGAAAGAAAACTACAGACCAATCTCCCTAATGAACGTAGATGCAAAAATCTTAAATAGAATACTATTAAAGAGACTCAAGCAAGTAATTAAGAAGATCATCCAACATGATCAGGTGGGATTTATACCAGGAATGCAAGGATGGTTCAACATTAGGAAAACCATCCACATAATTGACCATATCAACAAGCAAACCAACAAAAACCACATGATTATCTCAATAGATGCTGAAAAAGCCTTTGACAAAACACAGCATCCATTCCTATTGAAAACACTGAAAAGTATAGGAATAGAAGGATGTTTCCTAAAAATAATAAACAGTATATACCTAAAACCATCAACAAACATCATATGCAATGGGGATAAATTAGAAGCCTTCCCAAAAAGATCAGGAGTAAAACAAGGATGCCCATTATCTCTACTATTCAACATAGTACTAGAAACACTAGCAGTAGCAAATAGAGAAGAAAAAAAATTGAAGGTATCAAAATTGGCAATGAGGAGACTAAGCTATCACTCTTTGCAGATGATAGGATGGTCTACATAAAAAATCCTAGAGAATCAACTAAGAAGCTGGTAGAAATAATCAACAACTTTAGCAAAGTTGCAGGATACAAAATAAATGTACATAAATTATCAGCATTTCTATACATTTCCAACACACTAGAGTAGCAAGAAGTAGAAAGAAAAACACCATTTAAAATTACCTTAGACAACATAAAATACTTAGGAATCTATCTACCAAAACAAACACAGCAATTATACGAAAACAACTACAAAACACTTTCCAAACAAATAAAACTGGATCTAAACAATTGGAAAGCCATTGATTGCTCATGGGTAGGACAAGCTAACATAATAAAAATGACAATTCTACCCAAATTAATTTACCTATTTAGTGCCACACCTATAAAACTACCAAAAAACTTCTTTACTGAATTAGAAAAAACTATAACAAATTTCATTTGGAATAAGAAAAGATCAAGAATATCAAGGGAAAGAATGAAAAAAAAATGTGAAGGAAGGGGGCCTAGCAGTACCAGATATTAAACTATACTATAAAGCAGCAGTCATCAAAACAATATGGCACTGGCTAAGAGACAAAGAGGAGGATCAGTGGAATAGACTTGGGGTAAATGACATCAGCAAGACAGTGTATGATAAACCCAAAGAGCCCAACTTCTGGGATATGAATCCACTATTTGACAAAAACTGCTGGGAAATTTGGAAAAAAATATGGGAGAGATTAGGTCTAGATCAACATCTCACAGCCTACACCAAGATAAATTCAGAATGGGTGAATGACTTGAACATAAAGAGGGAAACTATAAACAAGTTAAGTGAACACAGAATAGTATACTTGTCAGATCTCTGGGAAAGGAAAGACTTTAAAACCAAGCAAGAGTTAGAGAAAATTACAAAATGTAAATTAAATGGTTTTGATTATATTAAACTAAAAAGCTTTTTTACAAACAAAAACAATGTAGTCAAAATCAGAAGGGAAACAACAAATTGGGAAAAAATCTTTTTAACGAAATACTCTGACAGGGGTCTAATTACTCAAATATACAAGGAGTTAAAGCAATTGTATAAAAAAATCAAGCCATTCCCCAATTGATAAATGGGCAAGAGATATGAATAGGCAATTTTCAGGTAAAGTAATCAAAAGTATCAATAAGCACATGAGAAAGTGTTCCAAATCTCTAATAATTAGAGAAATGCAAATCAAAACAAGTCTGAGGTATCACCTCATACCTAGCAGATTGGCTAAAATGAAAGAAGGGGAGAATAATGAATGTTGGAGGGGATGTGGCAAAATTGGGACATTAATGCATTGCGGGTGAAGTTGTGAACTGATCCAACCATTCTGGCTGGCAATTTGGAACTATGCTCAAAGGGCTATAAAAGAATGCCTGCCCTTTGATCCAGCCATACCATTTTTGGGTTTGTACCCCAAAGAGATCATAGATAGACGTGTATGAAAATATTTATAGCTGCGCTTTTTGTGGTGGGAAAAAATTGGAAAAGGAGGGGATGTCCTTCAAATGGGGAATGGCTGAACAAACTGTGGTATATGCTGGTGATGGAATACTATTGTGCTAAAAGGAATAATAAACTGGAGGAGTTCCAGGCGAACTGGAGAGACCTCCAGGAACTGATGCAGAGTGAAAGGAGCAGAGCCAGAAGAACATTGTACACAGAGACTTATATACTGTGGTAAAATCGAATTTAATGGGCTTCTGTACCATCAGCAATACAATGACCCAGGACAGCTCTGAGGGATTTATGGTAAAGATCGCTACCTACATTCAGAGGAAGAACTGCAGGAGAGGAAACATATAAGAAAAACAACTGTTTGAACGCATGGGTCGGGGTGGACATGATTAAGGATGTGGACTCGAAACTACCACACCAATGCAACTACCAACAATTTGAAATAGGTCTTGATCAAGGACACATGACAAAACCAGTGGAAATGTGCATCAGCCATGGGTGGGGGGAGTGCGGGGGGTGAAGGGGAAAGTAGGAGCATGAATCATGTAAACCATGTTAAAAATGAATATTAATAAAAGTTTAAATTTAAAATAAAATAGGTCTCTCCCTCAGTGAATTTTTTACCACTTTTTACAAAGGAACAATTCTGTCTTTGGAGAAGATTTTCCTCTTTAGTACATTTTTGTATAATTTTTCCATTTTGATAATTCTGCTTCCTAATATTCTCTTATCTGAATTTTTATGCTTCTTTTACCAATTCTGTTTTATTAATTATTTATTACTGCATTAATTTGTTCTGTATTTTTTGTGCCTCCTTTGTCAAACTGCTGACTCTTTTTTCACCATTTTTCTATGTCATTCTCATTTTCCCCCATTTTTCTTTTGTCTCTCATTTTATTTTTAAAATCTTTTAAGCTCCTCCACTAATGCATTTTGGGTTTGAGAGCAACTTTTTCTTAGAGACTTTGGATGAAACAGTATTGATTCTGTTCTCATCTTTTCTGTCTTTCGAAACAACTTTCTATGTTGAATTTCCTTTTTTTTCTTGTTTGCTCATTTTTCAGTCTTTTTCTTTTCTTTTCATTAAAAAAGTTCTTAAAGTTGGGCTCAGTAACTATGGTGAAGGGAACACTATTCCAAGCTTCAAGTTCTTTGTGTAGGCACCTTCAGGACTAGCACCAGGTATCTATCTGCTTTCAGTTCTTCCAAGAGTGTATGATGTGAAGAGAGGTATGTTTAATAGATTTCTGACCTATACTCTGGTCTATGAGTAATAAGTAACACTCTTTTACCTCTTGGAAGTGTAGGCCATGGTCCCCTTCTCTACTACATCTGCAAGTGCTGGTGCTCCTCCTCACCCTATTACTGTCCCCCAGGACTGTGGCCCAATAATGTACATGAGCAATTTCACAAGTCTTCCACACAGAGCCAGAAAAGAGACCTGTACGATCTCCTGAGCTGTTGTCCAACTCCTCCTTACCATCTATGGCTAAGAGGGTTGGAAACCTTGCTTCCTAGTTTTGGCTAATGCCTGTTGCCTTGGTCAAGCCCACCTTTGTGCTCTGTGCTCCACTTCTCCCCCGTTTCACTAGATCTCTTGTGCCAGCATTCCAAGATGATTTTGTTTGAAAAAAATTACTTCACCACAACTTTTTATGGTTTATGCTACTTCAGAATTCATTTTGAAACATTATATCTGATTTTAGAAGGTAATTTGGTAGAAATCATATGGGTCCCTGTATCTTCTCCACTATCTTGGTTCCACTATCTTGCTTCTGCCCTGAAGTTCTTTATTTGTTAACTAGTACCAGATTATTTTGATGGTTACTGTTTTATTATATGGTTTGAAATCTGATATGGGTAGGCCTAATTCCTTCACTTTTTCAAAAAATTAATTCCCTTGATATTCTTGATCCTTTGTTTTTCCAGATAAATTTCATAATTGATTTTTTTCTCATTCTAGGAATTTGTTTTTTGTTTTGTGTTTTTGATTGTTTGGTATGTCACTAACTAGCTAAATTAATTTTTGTTAGTGTTGTCATTTTTATTATATTGTTTCAGGCTATCCAAGAGCATTTATTTTCTCAATTGTTTAGGTCTGACTTCATTTGTGTGAAGTGTTTTATAAGTGTGTTCATATAGATGCCAGGTTTGTTATGGTAAATATCCTATATTGTCTATATTGTCTACAGTTATTTCAAATGGAATTTCATTTTCTATCTCTTGCTATTGAACTTTGTTTCTAATAAGTAAAAATTCTGATGATTTATATCAGTCTATTTTGTATCATGCAAATTTCCTAAAATTGATAATTATTTCTATTATTGTTTTGAGCTATTATTTTTACTTTTATAAATAACATTATATAATAGGTTATATAATATCATATTTATAATTTGTTAAAAAGGTAATAAATTATAATAAATATGCTGATCCAAGAGAAATAAACTCTAATAGTTATATACAAAAATCTTTCTCATTCTTTTTTTCCTCCTTCCTACCACTCCCACCTACCCAAGAAGGCAAATAATATAGCATAGGTTGTAAATCTTTTATCATATAACATCTCTTGCCTTGTTCATCATGTTGTAAAACAAGATACATATTGCTTATACAAGAGAAAATTAATGGGTGAAATAAAGTGAAGAATGGTTAGTTTCAATTTGCATTTCAATTCCAACTGTTCCTTCTATGGCTGTGGATAACTTTTCTGATCATGAGTTCATTGGAATTGTCATGGATTGTTGATTTGCTGATATTGAAAATAGTTAAGTTGTTCACAGATGATTATTATATATTATAGTTATTTTTGTGTAGAACATTTTCCTGATTTTGCTCACTTCACTTTGCATCAATTAATATGCTTTTTCAGATGGTTGTGTGTGTGTGTGTGTGTGTGTGTGTGTGTGTGTGAAAGAGAGAGAGAGAAAGAGAGAGAGAATCCTTGTCACTTCTTATGACTCAATAGTCTTTCATTCCAATAATATATTATAGTTTGTTCAGCCATTCCCCAATTGGTGGATGTCCCTTCAGTTTGCAATTCTTTGTCTCCACAAAGAGAGCTGTTATTAATATTTTAAAACATATAATATATTTTCCTTTTTCCTTGATCACCTTCAGAAATAAAAATAATAGTGGCATTACTAGATCTAAAGGTATACACTGTTTTATAACTTTTTGAGTAAAATTCAAGATTGCTCTCCAAAATGGTTGGATCAGTTCACAGTTCCACTAACAGTGGATTAGTGTCCTGGTTTACCCAAATCTACTCCAATATTTGTAATTTTTCTCTTATTATTTTAGCAAATCTCATAAATTTGAGATATCTCAGAGCTATTATGAATAACATTTCTCTAATTAATAATTATTGAGTATTTTTTCATATATTTATTCATAGCTTTGCTTTCTTCATCAAAAAACTGTCTATTTATGTCATTTGACTACTTATCAAATATGGAATTGGTCATATTCTTATATAATTGACAAGGCTCTCTACATGTTTTTGATATGACGGAGAAATTAACTTTCATTTATTTATTTATTTATTTATTTTTTTTAAATTTTTTTTTTTAATTTTTTTAAGCCCTTGTACTTCGGTGCATTGTCTCATAGGTGGAAGATTGGCAAGGGTGGGCAATGGGGGTCAAGTGACCCGCCCAGAGTCACACAGCTGGGAAGTGGCTGAGGCCGGGTCTGAACCCAGGACCTCCTGTCTCTAGGCCCGACTCTCACTCCACTGAGCTACCCAGCTGCCCCCAGCATTTATTTATTTTTATATCATTTATTCATCTCATGAAATCCTTTACATATTGTCTGTAACTATGGTGTCAGAAAGGCTAGTTCCATTTAATTAACTGTGATAGATTAAGAGTTAGCATTAAAGCTCCTCTTATCATTTTGAAATTTTAAGTTCAAAGATTGACTGAATCCTAACTCTGGATGAAGATAACAGAAATGGTCATATATTCAGTTATAGAAGAAGGAATTTATTACTAGCATTTGCTTTTATAAAAATTTATGCCAATAATTGGATCAGATTCTATGACCCAGAGAGATGACTTTCTTTATCTTTAAGTCTCTCCCTAGAGTTATGGTCTGAAGATATTAGTTACAAGACCAATAAAATGTTTAGATCTTGTACTAGATTATATTAACCATTAGTGAACATACTTTGAACATTAAGTTTTACTAATCACTGATATGAATTAATTGTCAAAACCCTATAAAAATGGTGAACATCCAGAAGAATTTTTTTTTCATGATAGACTGGGGATGATGATACCACAGATTGTATTCGCACACATGTAAAAGTAAGTTTCGACTCGGATTTTCAAAATATTTTTAAATGTGTTTACAATGAGACCTCTATCTGAAAAATTCTCCATAAAATTTTTTCATCATATTGCTTTCTTTCTAATATTGGCTAAATTGTTTTATTCATACAAAACCTTTTCAATCTAATGTATTTTAAATGATCCATTTTATATTTCACAATGCTTTCAATCTTTTTTATTCATAAACTTTTCTTTATGTAAATAAGTCAGGAAATATGTTTTCTTTTCCTCTATTTTGTTTATATCTCGTATTATTCCTAAATTCCTAAATCTAGGAATGATGTATTCATTTTGATTTTATCTTGGTAAATGGTATAAGACAGTGACACCACAGGCCAGATCCAGGCTGTAGTTTTCCCGTCACTGCCTTAAGTGATTAGGGAATTGCTTAAGGCAGTGATGGGAAAACTATGGCCTGGATCTGGTCCTTGGGGAATAGTTTGCCCATCACTGGCATAAGATATTGTTCTATATCTAGTTTCTGCCAAAAAGCTTTTTAGTTTTCCCAACAATTTTTAATAAGCACTGCATTCTTATTCCAAAATCTTGAAATTTTACCTTTGTCAAACACAAATTAACTGTAAACCTTCATGAAGGTTTATTGTATATATATTCTGTTGCATGGATGTATATGCACAAATATATACTATATTTCTTAGTCAGTAGCAAATAGTTTTCCTAATTACTACTTTAATATATATTTTGAAATCTCATACTGTTAGACCTGCTGTTTTGACATATTTTTTTTCCTTATTTTTTTGCTTTTTTCTTTTTTAATTTTGTAAATGAATTTTCATTATTTTGTCATTTTTTCTAGTTCAATAAAATATATATTTTGTAATTTAATTGATATGATATTGATTCAGTAGATTCCTTTAGGTATGATTATCATTTTTTGGCTCTACTCACCCATGAACAATTGATATTTCTCTGTTTATTTAAATCTGAAATTAGTTGTTTAAAATTGTTTATAATTACATTAATATACTTTTATATTTGTATATATATTATATGTATATATACATATATACATATATATCAGTATAATATTATGCTGATAGTTTTCCCAATATTGAACCATACATGAATTCCTGGTTTAAAACAGATTGGATCATTCTATATGACTCTTGTTATATAGTTCTTTAATCAGATTTCTAGAATTTTATTTTAAATGTTTTCATCAATATTTGCTAGGGATTTTGGTCTATAGTTTACTTTTTTCTCTTCTAGCTATAGGTATCAGTACCATATTGTGTCAGAAAAAGAATTTCAAAGAATTTCTTCTTCCTCTAATTTATATAATAGTTGATTTAGTATTAGAACTATTTTTTATTTGAATGTTTGGTAGAATTAACTTGTAAATTAATCTGGCCACAGAGTCTTTTTCTTTGGTCATTCTTTGGTGTTTTGTTCAGTACGTTTTTCTGTGACAGGGTTATGTAGGGATTCTATTGCCTCTTTTGTTAATGTGGACAGTTTATATTTAATATTTATCTTTCCCTCTTGATTTTTAGTCTTGTTGAAAGAATTTGGCAAAATAAATCCCAATAATGATTTTAATTCTTCATTGAAAGTGATTTTGCCTTTTTCTGTTTTGAAACCAAATTAGTAATTTGGTTTTCTTCTTTCTTTTTTTAAATAAAATAAACCAATGGCTGTCCATTTTATTTGGGTTTTTTGTCATATTTATTAGTTCAATGAACTTCTTACTTTCAACATTATCTCTCCTTTCATTTTCAGGATTTCTAATTTAGTGTTCAATTAGGGATTTTTAACTTGTTGTTTTCCTAGATTTTTTTCTTAAATTGCATGGTAAATTCATTGATCTGTTCTTTATCAATTTTATTTATGTAAGCATTTAGAGATATATATTTTCTGCTAAATAAAGCTCTGGCTACATCCCCTAAATTTTCATATATTATCTACTCTTCGTTGTTCTCTTTAATGAAATTATTGAATGCTTCTTCAATTTTTTCTTTGACCTATTTGTTCTTTAAGTCAAGTTTATTTAGCTTCCAATTAAATTTTAGTCTTTCTGCAACTATTTGTTCAATATAATTTTTATTGCATAATGATCAGAAAAAGGATACATTCAATATTTCTGCTTTTCTACATTTCTATATTACCTCTACATTTGAGATTTGTTGTTCCCTATTATATGGTCATTTTTTTGGGAAGATGCCATGTATGGCTGATAAAAACAACAACCACAACAACCACAACAACTATATTCCCTTCTATTCATATTCATTTCTCTATAGATGTCTATCATATCTAATTTTTCTAAAGTTCCATTTATTTCCTTAATGTCTTTCTCATTGGTGTGGTTCCCACTAGTAAAGTTTTGCTATTTGCTTCCTCTTGTAAGTCATTAAACTTCTCCTTAAGAATTTGGATGCTATGCCATTTGGTACATATATTTAGGACTGATGTTGTTTCATTGGCAATGGAAACTTCTTTTACAAATATAATTCCTTTCTTATTGATTTTGAGTAGATCAATTTTACTTTTGTTTTGTCTGAGGTCATAATTGTTACCCCTGATAATTTTTTTTTGCTTTGAGGCAAAAAAGACTTCTTCAGACCCTTACTTTTTCTCAGTGTGTATCTCCCTGCTTTAAATGTCTTTCTTGTAGATAGCATATTGTGGATTTGGGGATTTTAATCCACTCCACTATCCTTTTCCATTAATTGGGTGAGTTCATTCCATTCACATTCACAATTATGATTATTAATTTTGGATTTCCCTCCATCTTACCTCCTACAGGAATCCTCTGATGTAACAATTTAATTCTAATGCCTTCCTTTTGTTGATTATTTGAAATTTATCCTTTGTATAGGTTGTTTTTACATAGTTCTTTGCATATTGTAAAACCCATTGGGTCATGAGCTTCTAGAAAGAAGGACTTTTTTTTCTCAATTCTTGGCACAGTGCTGAAAAAGAAGAGGAACATGATAAATATTTATTGAATGACTAACTGGATAGGACTCAATGAGACAATACAGAAAGATTAGAAGAAGCTAGTAACAAGTCTTAAGGAACTGTATATGATCCCATAAACACATTTAAAATGCCAAATATTGAAGTAACACTGTTAGAACTCTTATACTAAGAAGAGATAGAAACCTGAATAAAGAAGAGTTCATTTATACTTAGGTATAATTCATTCATGCCTTTCAGAATGAGAAAGTAGAATATTCTCAATCTTTGATGCATGTACAAGTTTAGTCTTCTTCAGTGATAGTGGTCAAAAGGTCAATTCATGGATTTCAGAATTCTGGGTTAAGATAGTCCCAGAAGTGAAGCAAGGCTTTTCCTCTCCTCTCCATGGATCAATATAAACTGTCTCAAAAGGACAAAATGAAAATTGTGTGAAGGGGCTCTACAGTAGGATGCAGCACTGAAGGTTCTCAGGGAATGGCTGAGGACACCACAGACTTATCTCTGAGAGCAGTGAAACATGGGTCCTCAGGAGGCTGAGAAACATGAAGTTTGGGTGAAGAGACTGCTCAGGGCTGCACACAATAGATGCCACCAAGGAGACTCCAAAAATAGCCTCAAGGCAAATACTTCTCCAGAGTTCAGTAGAAAGATTTGCCTACCCTCCACATTCAGATCACTGTGGGGAAATCTCATGGTTCACAGGAGCTGACAAAGGACACCAAATACTTACCCCTAAGAGAAGCTATACTTGGGATTTATGGAGGCTGAGGAATGCAGAGCTTGGGCACAGAGACAGAACAGGGCTGCACACAACAGACACTGCCGTGGTGACTCGAAAAATAGCCTCAGGGCAAAAAGCTCTCTGGAGCTCCATCAAAGATTGCCCACCTTCCTCACCTAGACTTCTTACCAGGAAGTAACAAAGCAATGGCCAACAACATCCAAGAATAACAACATAGAACCACCAAAAAAACCCAAGAAGAAAACCTTAACACTCGATCATTTTTATGCAGAAAAATTCCAGATTAAAGAGGAGACAGCAGAAGATGAATAAAAGTAAACCCATGCAAATCTTCCCAAAAAAATGAAAATTGGTCAAAAGATCTTGAAGATCTCAGATTTAATATTATGAAAAAAGGGAAGAAACTTGGCAAGGAAAGGGGGAAATAGTTAAAAAATAAAATAACATTTTAAAAGATAGAATCTCCCTCTTGGAAAAAGAAACACAGAGGTCAAATTAAAAGATAAGCAAATTGAAAATGAGAAATGAGCTCCTGGAAACCATGAAAAGCAGGATAGACCAAACCGAAAAGGAAAATAAAAAAATCATACCTGGAAACCAGTCTTTAAAGACCAAAATTGGACAAGTAGAAGCTAACACTATCACAAGACAATAAGAATTAATAAAGAAAAATCAATATAATGACAAAATAGAAGGAAGCATGGACTATTTCACTGACAAAATGACCTATTTGGAAAACCAGTCTAGAAGAGACATTTTGAGAATCATTGGTCTACCTGAAAACCTAAAAATAAACAAAAACTGTAACATTATACTACAAGAAAACTGCCCTGATGTTCTTAAACAAGAGGGCAAAAAAGACATTGAAAGAATCCATAGACAACCCTCTACATTAAATCCACAAAAGAAGACTCCCAGGAAAATAACTGCTAAATTCAAGAACTTCTAAGCTAAGGAGAAAATATAACAAGAAGCCAGAAAGTGAAAATTTATATCTCAAGGAGCACTAAACAGTATTACACAGGATCTGTCAGCCTCCACACTAAAGAACAGGAAAGCTTTGAATATGATATTCAGAAAGGCAAGAGAATTGAGTCTAGAAAAAAATATCACCTTCCCATCAAAATTGACTATGTACTTCCAGGGGAAAGTATGGGCATTCAACAAAATAGAATATTTCCAAATATTTGTAAAGAAAAGACCAGAACTAAATAGAAAATTTGATATTCAAATACAAAAATCAAGAGAAAGATAAAAAAGTAAATAAGAAAGAGAGGGGGAATTTTTAAAGGCTTCAATAAGTTCAATTGTTTATATTCCTATATGGAAATAAATGTTATTTGTAACTCTCAAAAATTGAATATGCTATTATAGTAGTTCAAAAAATTATTTATTGTTAGATACTGGGGTACTAAGTATGATACAAAAAATGATATGCAAAAAAAAAAGAAAAGGGGTGAATAGAAGATGGCACCAAGAGAAATTTGAAGGAATAAGAAAAAAATAGGATAATTTATACCTCACAAAGAGGCACATGGGAGGGGAAGGAGAAGCATACTATTATAAGAAGGAGAGGAAGAATGTGATAATAGGATAACTATTATAAGAAGGAGAGGAAGATAGTGCTAATAGGTATTCTCAGTGGAATAATTCTGAGAGGGAAGAACATCTAGATCCATTGAGGTATCAAATTCTATCTTACCTACAGGGAAGTTGAGAGGGAAAACCAAGGGGGGGCATGGAGCAAGAAGTACAAAAATGGAATGGATGAGAGGAGGGTGGAAATTTAATAGATGGTAAAAAATAAGAATGCAATAAATGGGGAGGGGTGGGTAGGGAAGTAAAATAAGGGTGGGGATTAGGTGGACCAATTAAAAGCAAAACACCAATGTAGACAGAAATAGTGAAAGAAGAAAGGGTAGGAATTGGAGAGGAAATAAAATGTTGTGGAATACACAGGTGATAATCATAACTCTGAATGTGAATGGGATGAACTCACAAATAAAACAGAAGCAAATACCAGAGTGGATTAGAAACCAGAGTCCTACCTTATATTGTCTACAGGAAACATACCTGAGGCAGGCAGACACACACAAAGTAAAAGTAAAAGTCTAGATTAAAATCTATTGGGCATCAACTGAGAAAAGGAAGGCAGGAGTCACAATCATGATATCTGACAAAGCCAAAGTAAAAATAGACCTGATTAAAAGAGATAGGGAAGGTAGTTACATCCTGATAAAAGGAAGTATAGACAATGAGGAAATATCAGTACTAAACATGTATGCGCCAAATGGTATAGCATCCAAATTTCTAATGGAGAAACTAGTGGAGCATAAGGAGGAAATAGATAGTAAAACTATACTAGTGGGAGACATGAACTTTCCTCTATCAGATCTAGATAAATCAATCTAAAAAATAAGTAAGAGCGAGCCAAGAGATGTGAATGAAATGAAAAAAAAATTAAAGTTATCAGGAAGACTATGAGAAGATGGTGGCTTAAGCGCAGCAAAACTGCAGACTTCTGAAAGTACTTCCACACCAATAAAAAACTTAGTGCTTTGAGCGGACAGAAAATCAATTCTAACAATAGAACAGAGCTGGGGGATCCTCCTGCTGGACCCAACTTAAAAGGTACACAAAGAAACCCTAAATTCTTGAACTTTTGGGTTCAATGGAAAGGAAGAAGGAAGATTTCAGGACCCCTCTCCCACCTACTGTGCTGAGTTTCCAGCTAATCCTGGAATCTCTGGGCTGGCAAGGGTACTAGGTCAGAGGGAGTGGCTTGCTGGCAAAGCTGTGCCAGGCTCAGGGCATTGAACAAATATGGCATGGAGGCAGCTGGAGGAGAAGCACAGAGAGGGCAGCCAAGTCACAGGCAAAACACTCCATCTTGCACCCCCCATTTCTCAAGGTGTTGGACACAGGGCACATCCAACTCTGCAGGTCAACTCCACCATGGCTTAATCTTATCAACAGGGCAAATAAGAAGTCTTCAGAGGGCAGGGAAGTTCCAACACCCCTCCCCCATAGACTGCACTGAAAGTAGCTGTAATCACATCTTCAGCTTTTGTTGCCAGTTGGGGAGGATTTGACCTTAGGACTCATTAACAGAGTCAATCAGCAGAGCAGAAAAGAAGCCCCTTTAGGACAGAATAGCAGAAACTCACAGATACAGCAAATAATCAAGAGGAGCAAGATTACAGGGAATTACAAGGGAGGAAAAAAGAAAAAAATATGAGTAAACAACAGAAAAAGGAAAAAGAAATTAAAATTGACAGCTTCTTTTCAGGTAATGAGCAAAAACCAAATGGAGCAGAGTAGGACTAAGGAACACCAAGAATAAAACACAGAAACTCCAATGAACTGGACACAGGCTTTGGAAGAATTCAAAATTCAATTAACTCAAGAACTCAAAATTCAATTAACTTAAGAACTCAAAATTCAATTAACTCAAGAACTCAAAAAACAATCAAAAGAGGCTGAAGACAATTGGAAAAAGAAAATACCTGAACTAAGACAAGAAAATAGTCTCTTTAAAGACAAACTTGACCAGCTTGAAAATGAGGCAAACAAAGTGAAAAAAGATAACATACAAAGAAAATCAGACCAGAAAAAGGATAGCTAAAAAGCTACAGATGAAATGCAGTCTTTAAAAATAAGAATCCAGCAAGTAGAAACAAATTACTTCACATTATAGCAAGAATCTATAAAAAATGAAAAGAATGAAAAAATTGAGTAAAATATGAAACACATCATTAACAAAAGCTCAGGTCTTGAAAACAGAGTAAAGAGAGACAATTTAAGAATTATTGGACTACTGAAAGATCATGGAAGGAAAAACCTGGACATCATCCTACAGGAAATTATCCAAGAAAACTTTTGCAATATTCTCAAATAAGAGGGAAAAGTGGAGATTGAAAGAATCCACTGATCACCTCCTACATTTAATTCCTAATTCACCTAACACCAAGGAATGTTATAGCCAAATTCAAGAACTACCAGACCAAGGGAAAAAATATTACAAGCTGCTGCTAAAAAGTCATTCAGATACTATGGAAGCATAGTTAGGATAACACAGGATCTGGCTGCATCTACACTGAAGGACCAGAAGGCATGGAATATGATAGTCCAGAAAGCAAAGAACTATAACCAAGAATCAACTACCCAGCAAAATTGACTATATTCTTGCAGAGGAAAGCATGGTAATTTAATAAAATTGAAGAATTCCAAGCATTCATGAAGAAAAGACCAGACTTAAACAGAAACTTTGATGTCCAAACACAGAACTCAAGAGAATCACCAAAAAGTAATTAAGACAGGGGAATAAAACAAACAAACAAAAAAAATCAAAACTTTTTTTAAGGGACCCAATAATTTCAAATGATTTGTATTATTACGAGAAAAGATGATATTGGTAACTCTTAAAATTGTTATTTTCATCAGGACAGTGAGAAGCGTACTTAGAGGGAACAATGACAAAATGCATAGGATGAAATGTCAAGATATAGATATGTGTGTGTATAAATATATATAATACTAGAGGTAGAAAAAGAGGATAATATTAAGAGAAATGAGTAAAGAGACAAAATGAGGTAAATTTATATTTCATAAAGAAGCACATGGCGGGAGCAGGGGAAATGACCAATACAAAGAAAGGGTAAAGAGATTGGAGACAGGAAATACTTAATTCTTACATGTGTTTAAATTGACTTCAATTAGGAATTACAATCAGAGTTGGGGCAGAGAATTGATTTGTGCCTTACAGAGAAGTAGAAGGGTAACAAATGGATTGGTGGGGAGGGTAGCAATACTAGGGAGGGACTGTGGGGGTTAACTCAAAAAGACACTAAAGAATAATAAGAGAGTATTAAGAAAGGAGGGGGGAGAAAGGTAAGTAAAAAAAGGTGGAGATTAGGGGACTGATTAAAAACAAAACATTGGTGTAGAAGGAAATAGTGAAAAAAGAAAGGACAGGGAGAGGAAATCAAAATGTTGGGGAATACGCAGCTGATAATCATAACTGAATGTGAATGGGATGTACTCATCCATAAAATGGAAGCAAAGGGCAGAGTTCATTAGAAACCAAAATCCTACCAAATATTGTCGAAAAGAAACACACATGAGATAGATATACACATACAGAGTAAAGGTAAAAAGCTAGAGCAAAATCTATTGTGCATCAACTGAGGAAAAGAAGGCAGGAGTTGCAATCATGATATCTAACAAAGCCAAAGTAAAAAAATAGATCTGATTAAGAGGGATAGGGAAGATAATTATATCCTGATAAAAGGCAGTATAGACAATGAGGAACTATCAGTACTAAACATGTATGCCCCAAATGGTATAGCATCCAAATTTCTAAAGGTGAAATTGGTGGAACTTAAGGAGAAAATAGATAATAAAATTATAATAGTGGGAGATTTGAAACTTTCTCTATCAGATCTAGATAAATCAAACCACAAAATAAATAAGAAAGATGTAAGAGATGTGAATGAAATCTTAGAAAAAATTGGAGTTAATAAATATATGGAAAAAGGAAGACAATAATGATGATGCATGATGGAAAAGTATTTCTATAAAAAGTTTAAGAAAATGTCAGTGAGTGAAATTGGATTCATGTTCACTGACACACATGATAGAAATAATTAATATGTGCCTGTCCTCTTTGACCACATCTATATTATCTTGGTTCAAGGAATCTTATCTTGGTTCATAGGTCTTACATTCTAGGTTCTTATACAATATTGATCTTTAGAGATTTGGAATTTTCATTTTTCATCAGATACAAACAGCTGAGCTTCTTTTCTGTTTTGACCCCACTGCTTCATAGTTCTCTAGTTACTTGTAGTTTTCTTGCACTAACCTAACCAGGAGCATTTCGGATACCTTTCAGTCTGAAGAGCCCATATTTTTGCGTTAGATCTTTTATCATTTTATTACTGTACATGGTTTTCTTGGCAAAGATACAGGAATGATTTGTCATTTCCTTCTCCAATGGATCATTTTTATTCCAGAACTCTCCACTCTCACATATCTCTTTTGGTTAGTCCTCCAAGGCATAGCTCACAGTTTTATTGAGCTACAAAAGCCCTCTGTCATAACAAAATAGCAGTCCAAGAGGGGTAACTAATAAGATGCATGAAGTGTGGGAATAAATATTATGTGTTCTTGGAAGTTAGTACTTGCATTGGCTTTTTATGTAACTTCTTTGCCACTTATGAATGAAGTCAGAAGGAACATGTTGGGCCTACAAAACTATATCTAGTGTCTGGGGAGGAGATTGCTGAGTTGCAAAACAAAAATTTCTTGTATTGATGGAGAAGTATCACTGAACTGTATCCATCTTGTTTAGCATTTGGCCAGTATGGAAGAAGTAGTGAACCTTGAAAATGAGATTAGGCTACTAAGAATTGAACATTTTTCATGCCCATTGCTGTAGCCATTCATGACTCCATCAATGTATTGGATCAGTTAGGTCTGACTTTAGACTCAATGATATAAGCTTATTCATCTTGTAAAAGTTATTTTCTCTCCCTGTTCCTACAAAAGTTCTCCATTCCTGTTGCAGAGTCCTTAATTTTAAAAAATCCATAACTTTCACCTAAGAAAAAATACTGTATTTTAGTTCCAAGGCAGAAGAGCAGTAAGGGCTAGGCAATAGAAATTAAGTGACTTGTTCTTAGGAAGCTAGGAAGTTTCTGAGGTCAGTTTTGTACCCAGGCCCTCCAATTTCCAAACCTGGTATTCTCTCTATTAGGTCATTTACTATCCCCAAAAGCTACTTTCAACTGAGAATTAATCTTTTAAATGTTCCTTCCCTAGGGACAACTGACCTCTCCCTCATATTGTCATAGCTTACAGGGCAGGCTGATAAGAGTTTTCCCTTTATCAGGTCATTCATGGACATAACTATATTGATAAAATAAAGGTGAGCTATTTATACAAGGCCTTGGGGGGAGAATTCCTGGAGCTCATTGTGGTTCATATGAATAAACAAATAGTAGGCATAGATTTCTCAGTGAAAATTTTGAGAATATAGTAGAGAGAGAAAACTGAGATGACAAATAGCATAAGGCTATGAGATTTACTTGGCATTAATTTTGACAGGAAGTTCAGAGGATTATTGGAAATTTTTATTTGTTTAATTTAAAGAAACTACATTTAAATTGGGATATCCTAGTGGCCTCATTTATTGAATCACTTCCAAACAGATATTTTTTTAAATAGAAACCATGAAGAGGACCAAAAAATTTACCTATAAACTAGAAAATTAAAGTAGGATATCTAGTATCTCTCCTTATAATCAGGTAAGATGGACTTTGCTCTTTTAAGTTCTTTTTCCATAAAAATCAAGCTGAGATTTACCCTGGAAAGTATTGATGGGTGAAAAAAGTACATGAAAACTAGACTTCAATAAACATAAACATTGAAGAATTATTACTGATAACAGTGCTAAAGAATTATTACTGAAAATACTAAGTGTAAGAAACAAGGTTATTATTTTATTTAGTTTAGCTACAGTTCTTCCATTTAGGAAGGACAACTATGATTGGAATTCAGGAGCAAATAAATCTGTGTATAGGAGTCCTCGCAAATTCTTCTAGTAGAATGAGCAATGTCTGCTTAATAGAATCTGTCTTCAGGGCTAGGCTTGACTTAGTGATTGGAAGCCTGAAAATGATAAAACTCAATAATCAGAGACTTTCTTTAAGGTCAAGTACACAAATACATTTTTATGAGTCATATCAATTTGAAATAGGATATTTGCTTTACTTAATTGAACAACCATATTGATACCTTTATGAGAACAAAAGATGTTGGGGAGTGGTTCACTTGGCAATCTGGACATCAGAGGCAAGAAACCATTGTGGACTGAATGCAGGATAATGATATATCTTGTTAACAGAGGAAGAGGAAGTTTCTTTTGCCATAAATTGTTCCTTGAGCCAATAGGAGTATTAATTTCCAAAGGGTTATATCCCACTCTCCTATGTGGTCATTCTCTATATTCAATCAGTAAGAAGGTTTGGCCATTTTACATTTATCTCTCTTAAATTTGTCACCTTTTCCCTTCCATCCACATGGAAACTATCTTCAGATCCTCTCTCTCATTTCCCATCTCTTTGACAATTACCATAAATCCTTAACTGGTCTTCTTTGTTAAAGTTTCTTTTCTCTCTAATCCATCCTCCCAAAGCTGTTAAGTTAACATATTAAAATCAAAGGGATGATTATGTCACTCCCTTTTAAGAAACTTGAGAGAATCCCTGTTGTCCCTGTTTTAAACTATTTTGCATTCATAGAATATACACTGTATGTACTGGGCTCATACAATATGCAAGCCTATGGGTAATATACAAAACTCTAGGGAAAAATAATATGACACAAAATACATAAAAAAACATGAAAGTTATATCAAGTAAAGGACATAGATACACTAATTTAACATAAAAGAAAATTTGAAGGGCATGATATCAGTCTTCAAATATTTTGAGAGGTATAAGAGAGGAAAACTTTCAATTTATTTCACATAGCCTAAAAGAACAGATATAGCATCAATGAGTAGATGCTCCAAGGAGATAGATAAAATCTTGATAAAGAATTTAATGTTTCCTATTTTTAGAAATGTCTTGAAAGGTTTTCTATGAACATGGAAAGAAATTTTTTATGCTACAATTAAAAAATAAAATGTAAAAAATATTTATTTAATTAAATAATTTAGGATATTTTCCCATGGTTACATGTTTTGTATTCTTAAAAATTCAAATGTTAAGCCTTATCTGTCAAGAACTTTGTACTGGGAATTCTGTGATATGGAAAATGGCAGGGTGGAATTCCTGCAAGATACAGGGTTAAGCCTTACCCAGAATTCCAGGGGTCCCCCCTGGAGAACTCTGGGTGAGGGGACAGTTGGAAAGGAATTTGACCGTTGATTTCTAGGGGTTGAAGTGAGCAGGTCTTGCTGTTCTGGGTTTGGGGTTTGCCTGGGTGGCCATAGTGGCAAAAACCATTGTGGTTTCTACTCAGGAGTTTGCCTGTCTAGTAGGATTAGATCTTTCCAGCATCAATATAATAGTTATTTAGTTATTTAGATATTAGAAGTGATTATTATAAGCTTAGAGGGCCAGTTAATACTGTAATATGGAAAATGGCAGGGTGGAATTCTGGGTGAGGCTTGACCCTGTATCTTGCAGGAATTCCACCCTGCCACTTTCCATATTACAATTCTTATATTAAATGGCAAAACAAAATAAATAACTTCTATATTTTCTCAAAATATAAGATTCTTTGATTTCAACTTCATATTGAGGAGTTAACATTTTACTGGGTGGGAATCTAGGCACAAGAATATTCTGACTAGGGAAAGAGCAGCATTCAAATGAAATCAAAGGCAGTCTTAAAGCATGACAAACCAATTGGTAAGGAAGAAAATAATTTTTATTAGGAAATTTTAATGTAGATGTATACTATCATGCCACTTCTATCAATTTTAACACAAATCACTGATCTGTAAATTTTTTCAATTGATACAAATTGCTAGCACTTTCAATATTCTCTCTTTTTTGTGGTGCTTGTTCATGCATTTCTCTAAATCTTCCATGAAGCTTCTGCTCCATATGCTGTATGCATGCATCTGATTCTTTTAATATTAGAAAGATACACAATACAATACAAGGACAATTAATCTCTTCCCCCTCATCCTCACTGAAAGAATGACCTAATTCCATTTCTCAATTTGCTGAAAGTAAAAGTAAGCCTGATTTTTAAAATTTCTCTTATTACAAATGAGTTTGATATTTTCATATGGTTTTAATAGTTTTCAAGTCTTCTTCTTAGAACTTTGTTTTTCCTTATCTTTGATCATTTAGGGAAATTGCCTATTTCTTTACTGACTTGATGTTGTTACTGGTATTATTTTTAATTCATTCATATTTCTGAAAAGTCATGGTCTTTATGACAGAACATATTTTATACCCTATAACAAACAGAATTCAACATTTTTTGACATTCCAGTGAATCACCAAATTCTATGAAGGTTAAAGGTTTACTTGGAATCTTGGACTTTGTAGCCAGAAGGGAATGGAGACGTAATCTAGTTTTAGACCCTCATTTTTAGGTGAGTGGCCATGATTTTGGAACCAAAAAGACTCAAGTTTAACCCTACTTTCCACATTTATTAACTACATGATTTGGCAAAAGGCAGTAAACCATTTTGAACTTTAATTTCATCATCTATTAAATACAGAAAACAGCATTTGCCCTATACTACCTATGTTTGTTTCATGGATAGAGTGAAGAAAATATTTTGGAAAGTCTGTACTATAAAAACATAAATTTTTACTAATCAGAAAAGAACCTAAGGATTTGAAATTCATTAATCTTAACTTATTACATATGTCAAAATAAATATGCCCACCAGAGACTGCATTAGTAATTTTATAAAGCTATTTCAGAATAGGGATAGAAGCCAACATGCAAATGGCTTGGCAGACAAGTAGTAATGAAGTAGACTTTGGTGTCTAGAATTTAGGAAAATAATATAAAGTACTGTAACTTTCTTATTGGGATTTTTTTTTCTTTTTTGTGAAAGAGAACATAACAAGAAAATTTTATGGATAATGCAAAGAGAAGCATTTTGAGGAGAAATACTTTTGGTGCTAAGAATATCTAAGAGAAAAGCAGCCATTCAAATAAAACTTCTGAGGGACCTGACAGAGAATGACTGCTCAGAAGGCAAGAGATTAATTGATGGTTGAGATGGCAATAGTGTATTGTTTCCAAGAAGCTAATTTCAATATAACTCTTTGGGATAATTTTAAGTTTTTGCTAGAAGATTCTGGATTTTAAAAAAAGGAGACAGGTTAGAATGGATCAAGTATTTTTTTCCTTAGTTCCTTAGATCTTATTTGACAATAATGTGTTTTTTTTTCTATTTTTCCATAGGAGAGAAGTCATTAATCAAAAGAAGGCTCTGATTTGTGGCATTAGATTCAAGATCAAAAGCCCCATTGAAATATTATAGATTAGCAATTAATGAAAAAATTAGGAAAGAAAATAGAAATATATGAAAGAAGCCTGTGCATCTGAAGCTAGAAGCCTATGAGACTGAAAAGTGAACAAATATGAACTAGGGATGAATGGAGAATAGAATTTCAAGATTATGAATCAAAAATCATCAATGACATCTAATCTCTGAGTCTCTCTATATATTTATCTATTTATCTATCTTTTCATCTATCTATCAAAAACATATGCAGTATTAATAACATCTTTTGTGGAAGAAAAATATAAATTCATGAGTTTCAATCAGTGAGGAAATGGCTGAACAATTTAGAGCATAAACATAGGGAAGAGACATATTATTTGATTGATATAGAGAACTCTTAGATTAGGAGACTTCCTCTAAAAAAATAGATTGGCATAGTATCAGCAATGTAGTCTTAATGAGTTGTGTAGAATAACTACTTTCCCAGGATCACCCAATTAGAATATATCAAAGGTCAACCCTAATAAAATATTATTGTTACATAAGAAATGGCACATATGAGAATATCAGAGAATTCTGGCAAGACATATATGAAGTCATACAGAGTAAAGAAAGTATAATCAGAGAATAATCTATATAGTGATGCTAATAATGTAAATGAAAACAACACTAAAATATATTTTTTAACTTTGACTATTGAATTCAATGAAAAAGACTATTTTCAGTCATCAAATACTAAAAGTCTTCTCTTGGCTTATATGATAGATATATTCATCATGAAAATACATTAAATATATGGTTGGTAATACTGCAAAGCAGCTATAGTAAGAGGAACATTTATTGATCAAAATAGAGGAAGAGGATTTAACAGATTTTATTTTTCATGTTGTATAATGAATAGGTTAAAAGAGAAAATTACTTTTGGAATAAAGGCATGCATTATATTTTAATAGTGCATTAGATGTTGGAAAGCATTTTACATACATATTTATGGGTATGTGTTTGTGTGTGTGTGTAATCTCATCTGTTCTCTAAAGAATCTCATGAGTATTATTAGCCTTATTTTACTGAGGAGAAAATGAAACCCAACACAGATTAAATGAGTTGCCTACCCATCAACTCTTTTAGGAAGTGGAATAAACAATATTAGAAGCTGAAAACAGGTAAACAATATTAGAACTATCAAAAGTAAATTGAAGTGGTCTACCTCTAGTTCCTACTTATGAAAGGGCAACAACATAATAATGGACTCAAAATACCTTGCATGGGAAACACACATAAACTCCACCAAAAAAATGTAAACAAATTATCATCAAATGGTTGTCAAACACATTTATTTATATAATTGGAACGGTTTCTGATGTCTATTCAAGAGGTCATCCCCATTTAAGATGGCTTATTTTTAAAGTATCTAGATATATTGATTAATGTAAACTTTCACAAAGGAGTTGTAGAAATTGGTCAACAAATAACCTCAGGTTGAAAACAAACAAACAAATAAGATAGCATCTACTTAGTGGGGCAAAATTTGCTAAGAGAAGCTTACTATCTTTTGTATAGTAGCATGTGATAAAATTTCATATTATGCTTCCAGATTTCAAGACAATATGGAAAACTAAACCAAATATTTTTACTGAAATTGGGCTACTCTCACAGACTGAAATGTTGCTCATAATCACTAGGATATGATGTTGATCTTTAAATATTTAAAATTATGCTTTAATTGATATTACCATATGAAATATTCATAATCTTCAAGCTAAAATAAAAATAAAATCTTTCCAAATTTAGACCTTTAGAAGAAAGTATGAAAATCAAAGGGCAATAGAATCAAATAGATATTCTTATTATTCTGTTATTCGCAGTGTACTCAAGATAAGCTTATATTTGAAAACTTTTATTCTACAAAAGTAGGTGCTTTACCCACTTTTACAATAGTTCATAGACTACTGGATTGCGACTTATTACAAGATTATTTTTTTACCTGAACTCCATCCAAATTTGGAAATAAAGAATTATATGACTATTATTTTGTTACTACTGATACTGCTACTATTATAACAGCTTTACCTGCAAATTAAAATCTAGTATACAGTTTCTTTCACTAAAATGTTAGTAGTAAAAGAAAGCAAAAAAATCAATGATTATTGCCATGGTTAGTAAAGTAAATCAAGAGCTATAAATGCATAAATTCTAGTTGTTTTAACAGCAATTGTGTTTATAACTTGTCTTTATTCTTGATCTGTATTGCAAAAATTAAGGTGCATATTAAGGATCTTTCCAGATTTTTCAATAAAGCTAGTCAGTCTTCATTTTCTGTTAAACAGAATCATAAAAAGGTCATATTCTGACTTCTGTTTAAAGTAACTGCAATAGCAGCCTTTTTCAGGTGTACAAACCATTATTGTATGTGTAAAAAAAAACTACAGGTTTTAAAAATATTGTAGCAAATACAGAAAAAATATTACTTATAGAAAACACATACTACTACATAGCAAATATTAGTGAAGTTACTACTAATATAAATTAGAAAAGTCAGCATTATATTAAAATAATATTTTTAAAATTGGCCATGATATCTCATATAAATGAAAGGAAAAACAAATGTCAAACCATAGATCTGACTCCTGAAATTTGTTAGGTATATTTCCTCTTAGCAAGTTCATCATAGGAGAAGTAGATATGCAGAATGTGTGACCAAGTATCATTTCATCTTGAGTCCACTAATTGTGGAGACTGAAAAATAATTCTTACTTTACATCTAGAAAAGATGACACTTGGTAACTCAAATGGCAAAATGTTCATCTTTCAAATTGCAAGCTTCTTTAACTTTATGTTTCCTTTACTCTTATGGGTTTTGAAAACATTGTGGCCTTTTTCCCAGCATTCTTCGCTGTGTTAAAGAAAATTGTATGGTGATAAATGAACCAATCCCATGTTAAGGAGTGACGCCCTCCTACTTCCAGGTGTGGGATTAGTCTATAAAAGGACCAATCCCATGCGAAGGAGGGACCTTTGAATGAGACTTGTGAGGTTTGAGCGTGGGTGGTAAGTTTCAGACTGGTAGAGCTCTGGTTTTTCTTTTAATAAAATTTTTGTTAGATTAAAGATAAAGAAGTTTGTTTTTTTCTTCATCATTTGAATTGTTGACCTATAAAGGGTCTCCAGAACCTTCAGGTAAGGAGGAACTTCCTCTCCTCAATCTCCAGGACTATCTTCCCTTCTCTCCCATGCAAAAGGTGGGAAACCACTACTCTGGCTTCCACTCCATCATCTGCTTTACATCCCTTGTACCCCTTATCTTTGCTTCTTCCTATTCTTCCTTCTTCTCTCTCCTCCTCTTCCTCCACCTCCTTCTTTCCTTCTGACGCCCTGTGGAGCTGACCTTTTTTTTTCTCCTGCCAGATCCTCCAGGACCCTCACTGAGAGCCATTACTGAAGCTCTTTTTCTGACATCTTGCTGATCTCTCTCTCTCTCTCCCTCCTTTCCACTCTTCCAGTCTAGCTTCTCAGACTGATTTCTATTTTTCTCCCTCCCTCCTCCAGCCTAGCTCCTCCAGGAGACCCCCTGCTGAGACAAGCTCTTTTCCCCACCATCTCCCCTTTACCCCTCCCTACTCCAAGCTCTTCTTGGAGCTGCATTCCTGCTATTTTCCTCCTTCTCTTTCCTCTGGTGACTTTCCTCCTCCCTGCTACCACTGCCACCCTCCCGGCTCACTCCAGACAGGATCTCCTCTGTACTCTCCATTTTTTTTCTTTACCCAGCTACCGCCTACCTCCTGCTTCTTGCTACTATTTCTCCTTCTCTCCCTCTCTCTTCCTGCCTTGCCCCCAGGTGAGCCTTTCCACTCAGGGACTTGGTCAATGTCCCCATCACCCCCCCGCACATTTCATCCCTCCCACCCAGGGCCGCCTACCCTCATTTACAGCAGCTCACTCTCTGCCCCACGCAGGGAATGCCCAGGCTCCCACTGCTCCTAATCCTGCCTGACCTCTGCCCAGCCTGCAGTCTCTGCTTGCCTGTGACTAGACCCCCTTTTAAGAGTTCCTAAAAAGCAGGTAAGATATACATCATTTCCCGCAATCCCTAGCACAGAGGCCCCTGTTTCTGGCTGTAGCCAACCCTAATCTATGTGAGTTTTTCAAACTGTCCCACATCCCCATGCTAAACTTCCAATTTCCTGCCCAACCCCATCTCTGGGCAGTTTGCAAAGTATATTAGCAACCTTGATGGACAGCCTTTTGTTCCCAGAGAATTTTGAAAACCTTAGAGGTTCAGACTAGCTTTTTCTTTTTATAAATATTTTGCTAATCTTAGGAGGTTTTATTTTCATTAACCTCCACAATAAACACCAAATAGCTAGCCTGCTTCCCATCCCATGCAGATCCAAATGCAGGCCCAAATGGAGGTTTTAAAGACATCCTTGCATGGTCTCCAGATGCAAAGGGAAGATACCTCTCCACCTATACCTCAGAAGGAAGATCATTCCCCACCTGTACTTCAGGTGGAATTTCTTCTCTCTCATCTTGTCCCACTCCTGGTCACCCTGACTTCCCCTGTCCCTTCTTCTAGTATCCCTCCCTCTCCTGCCCCTTGTCCCATTCCCCAGTCCTGTCCATTCCCAGATCCACTTCCTCCCCCATCCCTTCCCTTACTTTCTTGGTATTGACAAAGACATCCACTAAAAAGACTAGAACCTCAGCCAATTCATATGAAGGCCTTTTCCCCTTAAGGGAAGTGCCTACCATAATGAGGAATGGGAATGTGGTGACCTTAAGGCACCACACACCCTTTACTCCACAGGATATAAAGAATTTTAAATAAAATGTCTCTTCTTTTGAGGATGAGCCTGTTATCATTTTTAAGGCCCTGGACAATATATTCTGTACATATGATCCTGCATATGAGGATGTACAAAACTTGTACCAAGTCTTTTTGATTGAATGGAAGAAATGTAAAATTATTTATATTGTTAATAAAGCTTGAGGAAGGAATGAGGTTCATTGGCCAGAATAAAACCCAAAATAGGATGTTAATGAGGAAGGAGAATATTTACAACTACACCTTGCTAGAGAAGCATTGCTAAAGGCAATGAGAGAATGCTCTGACAGGCCAGGTGCATGGACCAAGTTTGAGAGCCATAAGCAATCAGATGATGAGACATACTCCCAGTTTATGGATAGACTTATTGAGCTGGGAGGAAGGTACATAGACCTTGACCTCACTAAAATAAGGGATGTATTTCAAATAAGGAGGCAGTTTGTAAACAACTGTTGCAAAGTGGTCCAGGATGATTTTAAGTCGAACTGACCAAACTGGCCTAATATGGACCTAGAGGAATTGCATAGGGTCTCAATGCATTTTTCAAAGGTTATGAACAAAAAAATGTGGAGACAAATGGTTTGGTAGCTTAATTACAGAAAGAACTAAAATCCTTAAAGGAAAGACTTTATAAACAAAAGAAAGAAGGTCAAGCAATGGCCATTGGCCCTTTGCAGGAGTCCACACATCAATTGCTTATATGCCACTTCTGTGCAAAAAGGGGGTCACATAATGATGAACTGTAGGAATTGGAAACAAGGAATTAGAAATAATAACTTCAGAAATTACAAGTATAAAAATAATACCAATTAAGAAATAACAACAATTATAGAAATAATACTCCAAATCCAAATCCAAATCAGGCAACTGTTACCTCACACCAAAACACCCAATAACCATATATCCAAAGTGGAGCTTGTCTACACTATACTCAGGGTGAGATTGTCCCTCAGCCTAGAGGAGCCCAAGGAAATCCCCCAAACACAACAAATACCCAAAGATCTTTATGAAGTTGTGAAGGGGGATTAAGGGCACTGGAATCAGAGGATACAACCTTTGATTTCCCAGAACCTGATGTGTTAATGCCAGAAACTGAAAAGGAATTTTTCCCTTCCAACAAAATATTGCAAGTATATACAAGAGTTTATTAATACCTGTCATTGAAAAGATTCTTTTAGAAAGTTAATCACTGACTAATAAGTATAATGAAATATCCAAATCACTAGAATATATTAATTTGGAACATTATTAAAGTTAGCCCAATTTTGCAAATATGCATTTTCTTAAGTAGCAAAAGCACCTCAAAATGACTTACAGTATTTAGAGCTTTACAAAAAATACAGTATATGTATTTTTAAAACAGACACTACATTATGATAGATATACATTTTTGAAGGGATAATTTGTGGCTGCATGTTTAAACTTTTTGTGTTGGTTAATCTATAATCTCTCTCTCTCTCTCTCTCTCTCTCTATATATATATATATATATATATATATATATATATATATATATAGTTGTTACTCTATATCATTTTTAGCTATTATAATTTTTGCTATTTAATGTATGTTCTGTTGCACTGTCTTTATTTGTACCATCCTATATTTGTATCTGAGAATACACCTTTGTAGAAGTCCATAAACTAGTTGAGGAGAAAACTTGTATTAAGTGCTTTTTGTGACTTTTGAGAAATTGGGTACTTTCTTTGAACATTTCTTACCCATTGTCTATTGTTTTGTAAACCTGTTACTTTATTTTGTCAAAATCATTTGTACTCACTCTGTTGATTATGGTAAAGTTAAAAAAGTAAATGGATCTACATTTTTGGGTAAGGAACCATTGTATTCTACCTCTCCTTGACCTTCACAGAATGTCACTGATTATAAGATATGCATGTATATTTTTGATTTTTAGAATATTTTTAATTATTTTTCCTCGCATGTGCAATATAGTATTTCAGTTTTTCTTTTTTTCTTTCTCCAATTTTTGTACTTAAAGCACACAATCAATATTAAAAGATATATTTTTTTTCATTTTACACTAGCATAAGGCTTAGAATGTCCATTAGCCATAAATGTAAATGCATGCCCAACAGCCTTAGACTGTGGAAAATGCCAATGATTGTTTAAAATATGGGACTTTGCTTCATAAATTTGTCTGATTCAAGGAAAAGGGATCAAAAAAGAGCACAGACTTCACCTGCACAGTGCCAAAGAAGCATAGACTTAATCTGAATAGTGCCAAAAGAGCACATAGGTCAAAAATACAAAATAATCCTGATAGGATTGATGAGATTCTGCGCCATTATGAAAGGACTTGAACTGTGTGCGAGATTCGAGGTTGAGGCACTGGACATATGTTAAGATGCAGGACTCCTTGGATGCCAATCCTTGTAAAATACCTTTTATGGGGTACCTAATATTAGCTGTTCTGGCTCCTCTCTCCTTGAGAGATGAAGAAAGATCAGACCAGGTAATAAAAGTTCCCATTTGCTTTGAAAATCTAGTCCTTTTCCTATCTTTCATACAGTGACAATTTACTATAGTCCTGGCTTAGGAGTGGGTAAATACATGATTGTTATTACAGGTTTATCGAACATGAATTACTTTGATTGGGACTTTTTATAATTTTATTTTTCCTTACTTAGGATTTTTTTATATCAGATTTGGATTTGGATATTTTGGATTCATCCAGTAATTACTTTATTTGGATATTTTTTGATAATTTAATTTGCAATGACTCATATGCTACATACCTCAGCCATTTATCCCTGTGTGATTTCTATGTCTCTTTATATCCTCCTCAGGGGGGAATGTGTTATTATTTTGAAATGAAAAGTTCAAATTATTTTAAAGTAATTATAGGGTAATAAATTTCCTGCCTCCCAGGATCCAGAAATGAATTCCTTACAGAATATACCATGAAGATGCCTGCAGAGACCACACATTACTCTCAGAGGTCCTGAGCAAATCTTTTGATGTGCTGCATTGAACTTTGTGGAGTTGAATACATTCATTTTATTTTGTTGTGCCAAAGGGGACTGCCCCCTAGTTGGTTTTGTTCTTTTTCTCTTTTGTTTCATTGTCACCAAGTTATTGTATTTTAGGTTTTTTTATGTTTGAAATGACCCATTGGGGAGACTACTCTCTCAAAGGATCACAGTGGGGAATGTAGGTTTTGAAACTATTGTGTCTTGGAACTGCATCCCCCAGCATTCTTTGCTGTGTTAAAGAGAATGATATGCTGGAAAACTACACCCTCCAGCATGCCCCAGTGTTCCTTACCCCATTACTTCCTGGTGAGGGATTGGTCTATGAATGAACCAATCTCATGCTAGGGAGGGACAGTGCCCTCCTACTTCTGGGCATTGGATTGGTCTATACGAGGACCAATCCTGTGCCAAGGAGAGGCTTTGAATAAGACTTGATTTGGGGTTTGAGTGGGGGTAGTCAGTTTCAGGCTAATGGAGTTCCAGTTTTTCTTTTAATAAAAATTTTGTTAAATTAAAGATAAAGAGGTTTCTTTTCATCATTTCACTCTTCTAAGTAATTTGGACTTGAAGAGAAATATTATGGTACTTTTTTCTCAACTTTAAATATTTCTAAATTCAAACATGTCAACATTTTTTTCCTTAAAAATTTCCATTGCTTCAAGTAGTTTTAGATATCTTACAACCACAAAGGGACTCTATAAGATTACTCCATGTAACTGCTCTGGAATATAGTTAAAGATTTGGTAAATATTATTTGAATTAGTGGAAATGAAAATTAAGACATGATAAACATAGAAATATTGAGTGATAATGTATGTTCAAGCTATATCATATTGCCTGGCTCCTTGGGGAGGGGGAAAGATGGGAAGGTAAAAGAACATGAATTACAAGAATGTCAGAAAATGAATTTTTCTTTAAAATGTATTGGTGTATAATCTTGAAAAAAGTAATTATTTTTTTAAAAAATACATGACAAAGAGAGCTGAATTTGCAGCCAGAAAACCTGAATTCAAATCTCAACTATGATATACAATAACTATTATGACTCTTAATAGTATATATTTCAAAATCTACATAGTTGTACAATTTTAAACTCCTTCTTCTTGTGTAGAAGGCACTTATATTGAGAATACTGACAAATCATTTATCCCTTGAAGCAAATCACTTATTTTCTTTAAATCAGTCACTTGATCTCGTAGATCCCTCCGTAAAAAAGACAGAATCTGGAATAGATGACATAGTTTTGTCGGTCTGAAAACAATACAAAACAAAAAACACAGAACTACCAAAGTAGTTATAATAAGGATCTTCAATAAAGGTAGGATGATTATGAGAAGACACACAGCACTTCCAACTTGGAACTCCAAATAAACTGCTACAAAATTAAGTGTGCTAAAAATTTTTTTGGAGAAGGGAAGAGCTTATCACCTAATACTCATTTGGGACCTACACTAGCCAGTCTAAAATGGCTATAAAAGGCCTAGATGCAATAGCTAAAGGCTAGGATGCCTAGATACAAAAGGAGAAACTAAGAAAACAAAAAAGTGTATATCGGATTTGATTGTATTTGCAAATTCTATGTTAAGTGATCTAAGGGTGCTTGGGGGTTTTTGATTTAGTGTGCAACAAGGAAGCAATATGGGTTTTCTTGAAGACAGGTTATCAGGGATGGGCCTAATTTGGGGTTTCACAAAACCAGGTTTTCGTATGCCCCTTCAGCTCATATCAATTCTTTCATTGACCATAGCAATGTAAAAAGAGCAGTATGCCCAGAAGAATCCGAGTGTGGCCCTCTGTTAGAAACAGTGGAAGTGTAGACAAAAACAACAATTTGCTTCTCAGGACAACACTCATCAGCAGAAACCCAATAACAGTTATCCAGAAGACTAACACTCTGCTTAAGAAAAATCATAACAACAGTAAAAGCTATTCCATCCCCACAGTCTGTCTTTAAAATCTTGGGGATCCGAGACAAGACTTCTGTGACCTTCTTTTGCATACGTCTCCTTTCCAATAGACAGGTTCTCAAACATTTTAGGAAAATAAAGCATAGGAAATTTGCTACCAGATTCTCAAATAGGAACTGATTGACTCCAGATATTTCCACACAAGCACATCTAGGAATAATATTGCTCTCAGACACAAAAGTTATTTGGACTGATAAAAATGTCTTTATAGTCCTAGATTTATTTGATATTTGTACTTTAAAAAATTGTGAAAAATACTCTGGTTGTCCAGATTTCAACATCGTATCACATTTACATTACTATCTACTTGTGGCAATGAGACATATTAAGCAACACTTTGTAGAAAAATACAGTTGGCCTTCCAGATATGCTAATTAGGGTTTGTAAACCTGGCGATAAAACCAATCATTCTTTGTGAATGAAATAAGCCAAAGAATCAGATAATACCAAATAGAAATTCTAACCAGGTTGCTATTATAAAACCAAGATAATATTAAAAGAAAATTCTTGCGGAAGTACATATTAGATCACCTTTGATAAAGTAAACCAAAAGTGCTTCAATGAAAATTTCAATTTCAAACCCATTTTAAAACTAAATTCACAAATTAAAATTTAATTTAAACTTCTTACTTCTCCTTGTGGAGAGTGAGAATTCAATTCAACATTCTCATTTCCTACTTCTGGAGAATGAGATATAGTGATATCTAAAATCAAAATCTTTTAATTCATTTTAACTGTTTATTCAGCAATCATAACCATGCTCAAATGGATTAGACATTTCACTCATGTTAAGTATCATTTTAAAACTTTATTTCAGATCCCTTTCTATTTATTCCAAATAAATATCATATCCAAGTGTTTGTATGTCTATTTAAGACACTGAGATCATAGGTCCTTCTTTTCTACTAATAACTGAATTAACTTAAGGAAAATTAACAACATGGAATCTCAACTAATTAGATTAATATCTTGGTTTCACAAACTATTGCAACATCTTCAAATTATTTTTATAACCTCATATTTTCAAAAGTCTCATACCAGATACATGATAAACTCAGTATTCAAGCACTTGATTGTTTAAAGAACTAATATTCTATTTACCTCCATCATCAATTTCCATATATTTCAGCACTAGCTTTTCTAGAACAGTATTAATCTTAATAACTATAGAAAACTTAGCAACCTAGGAGAAAAGAGGGCCAAAAAGAAAAAGGAGATGTGCTCCCCTAATTTGGATTATTAATTAATGTCAGGTGGCAATTGGCTATGTTGCACATACATGTAGAAAATATGCCAAACATGAAAATGAAGTTCCTTTCTGTGGATTTCAGCTGAGCACCTTATGAGCTTTCCTCAGAGAAAAATTCCTGTACTTCCCAGAAGGTACCACATTGAGTCTACTGCCATCATAGGCCAATTTGTGTATAGTATATTTTTTGGTAATTGGTATTATATTTTGTCAAAAGGCTTTTTCTGCATCTATTGATGATTTCGTCATATTAAACAATTTTTTTCACTTTGAAAATATTATTTAATTGATTTCAAATATTTTTCCATGCTTACATGATTCATGTTCTTTCCCTTCCCTCAGCCCCTCAGCCCCACCCCTCCATGCCAACAAGTAATTCTGCTGGGTTTTATATATGTCATTGATTAAGACCTATTTCCATAGGATTAATATTTGCATTAGGGTGATCATTTAGAGTCTACATCCCCAATCATGTCCCCATCGACCACTGTAATCAAGGAATTGTTTTTCATCTGTGTTACTACTTTCACAGTTCCTTCTCTGGATGTGAATAGCATCCTTTCTCATAAGTACCTCATATTTGTCCTGGATTCTTCCATTACTGCTAGTAGAGCCATTCCTCAATAGAAGGGAATCCCCTCATTTTCCACTTTTTTGCTAACACAAAGAACATGGCTATAAATATTTTTGTACAAGTCTTTTCCCCTATTATCTCTTTGGGGTATAAATGCAGCAATCATATGGCTGGGTCAAAAGGCAGGTAGTCATTTAAAGCCCTTTGGGCATCGTTCCAAATTGACATCCAGAATAGTGGGATCAATTCACAAATCCACCAGCAATGCATTAATGTCCCAATTTTGCCACATCCCCTCCAACATTAATCACTTTCCTTTGCTGTCATTTAAGTCAATCTACTATGTGTGTTGTGCTACCTCAAAGATGTTTTGATTTGCATTCCTCTAATTAAAAGAGATTTAGAATACTTTTTCATGTGCTTATTGATAGTTTTGATTTCTTTATTTAAAAATTGCCTATTCATGTTCCTTGCTCATTTATCAATTGGGGAATGCCTTGCTATTTTGTACAATTGATTTAGCTTTTTATAAATTTGAGTAATTAGATGTTTGTCAGAAGTTTTTGTTATAAAGATTTTTCCCAATTTGTTTCTTCCCTTCTAATTTTGGTTGCATTGGTTTTGTTTGTACAAAACCTTTTTAATTTAATGTAATCAAAATTATATATTTTATATTTTGTAATATTTTCTCCCTCTTGCTTGGTCTTAATATCTTTCCTTTACCATAGATGTGACAAGTAGACTAGTCTATGTTCACCTAATTTACTTATAGTTTCCTTCTTCATATTGAAGTCATTCACTCATTCTGAATTTATCTTCGTGTAGGTTGTAAGATGTGATCTAAACCTGATCTCTCCCATACTGTTTTCCAATTTTCCCAGCAGTTTTTTTCAAATAGTGGATTTTTGTCCCAAAAGCTGTTCTCCTTGGGTTTATCATACACTGTCTTACTGAGATTATTTTCCCCAGTCTATTCCTCTCATCTTCCCTTCTGTGTCTTAACCAGTACCAGATTGTTTTGATGATTGCTGCTTTATGGTATAGTTTTAAATCTGGTACAACTAGTCCCCTATCCTTCAAATTTTTTTTCATTATTTCCTTGATATTCTTGAACTTTTGTTCTTCCAAATAAAATTTGTTATAATTTTTTTCCAATTCATTAAAAAATATTTTTGGTAGTTTTATAGGTATGGCACTGAATTAGGGAGGATAGTGATTTTTAATATATTCTCTTATCCTACCCATGAGCAATTAATGTTTTTTTAATTTGTTTAGATCTAGTATTGTGTCAAAAGGGTTTTGTAGTTGTGTTTATATAATCCCTCTGTTTGTCTTGGCAGATAGATTCCTAAGTATTTTATATTGTCTAGTGTGATTGTAAATGGAATTTCTCTTTCTAACTCGTGCTACTGGGATGTATTAGAAATATATAGGAATGCTCATGATTTATGTGGGTTTATTTTGTGTACTGCAACTTTGTTAAAGGTGTTGATTATTTACCTTAGCTTTTAGATGATTCTCTAGGATTCTTAAATTAGACCATCATATCATTTGCAAAGAGTGGTAGCTTGGTCTCCTCATTGCCTATTTTAATACCTTCAATTTCATTTTCTTCACTAATTGCTACTGCTAGTGTTTCTAGTACAATGTTAAATAATAGAAGTGATAATGGGCATCCTTGTTTGACTACTGAGCTTATTGGGAAGGCTTGTAATTAATCCCGATTGCAAATGATGCATGCTGATGATTTTAGATATATATTGTTTATTATTTTTAGGAAAGACCCTTCTATTTCTATACTTTCTAGTGTTTTCAATAGGAATAGGTGTTGTATTTTTTCAAAGGCTTTTCTGCATCTCTTGATATAATCATGTGATTTTGTTGCTTTGCTTGTTGATATGGTCAATTATGAGGATTGTTTTCCTAATACTGAACCATCCTTGCATTCCTGGTATAAATCCCACCTGATCATAATTATTAATCCTCGTGAACACTTGCTGGAGTCTTTTTGCTAGTATTCTAAATAAATATTTTTACATCTATGTTCATTAAGGAGATTGGTCTATAGTTTTCTTTCTCTATTTTTGATCTGCCGGGCTTTGGAATCAATATCATATTTTTGTCATAAAAGGAATTTAGCAAAACTCGTTCTTTGCTTATTATGTTAAATAGTTTGTATAGTATTGGGATTAATTTTTCTTTTAATGTTTATAGAATTTACTTGTGAATCCATTTCCTCCTGGGGATTTTTTCTTAGGGCTTTCTGTGATGACTTGTTCAATTACTTTTTCTAAGATGGGATTACATAAGTATTCTATTTCTTCTTCTGTTAATCTAGGCAATTTATATTTTTGTAAATATATATTCATATCACCTTGATAGCCATATTTTTTGCTATCTAATTGGGGAAAAATAGTTTTTAATGAGTGCTTTAATTTCCTCTTCATTAGAGGTGAGATCTCCCTTTTCATCTTTGATACTGTTGACTTGATTTTCATCTTTCCTTTTTTTATATTAGATTGACCAGTACTTTGTGTATTTTACATATTTTTTCAAAGTACTTGCTTCTAGTCTTATTTATTAATTCAATAGTTCTTTTACTTTTGATTTTATTAATTTCTCCTTTTATTTTTAGGATCTCTAATTTAGTTTTCATCTGGGGATTTTTAATTTGTTTGCTTTCTAGTTTTTTTAATTTGCATGCCCAATTCATTGACCTCTGCCCTTCCTAATTTGTTAATATATGTACTCAAAAATATAAATTTCCCCCTGAGTACTGCTATGCTATGGCTACAAGTCATGAATTTTAATAAGATCATCATTGTTGTTCTCTTCAATGAAATTATTAATTTTTTTCTATAATTTGTTCTTTAACAAATTTTGGAGAATCATATTATTTCATTTCCAATTAATTTTTGGCCTCTTCATGTACTCTTACTAATCATTATTTTTATTCCATTATGATCTGAAAAAGTTGTGCTTATTATTTCTGCTCATTTGCACTTGTTTGCCATGCTTTTATGCTCTAGTACATGACCAATCTTTGTGAATGTATTATGTGCTGCTAAAAAGAAGGTGTATTCCTTTTTTTCTCTATTTTTCTCTATATACCTATTAATTCTAATTTTTCTAAGATTTAATTCACAACTCTTGCCTCTTTCTTGTTTAATTTTTGTTTTCATTTATGTAAATCTGAAAGAAGAAGGTTCAGTTCACCAATTAGTATCTAAGAAGTAATTGTTCTTTCCACTTTGAGTCAATTTCAATGCACATAAGACTTAAGTATTTCCTGTCTCCAAACTTTTTATTCTTCCAGTGTCTTGGTCTTTTGTTCCCACCACGCTCTTCTTTATGAAATATAAATTCACTCCATTTTGTCTCATTTGCCATTTCTCTTAATATTATCTTCTTTTTTACCTCTGGTTTTATATATATTTTATATATATTTATACATACACATACATACATATACATATACATATACATATACATACATATCTATNTTTTCTCTATTTTTCTCTATATACCTATTAATTCTAATTTTTCTAAGATTTAATTCACAACTCTTGCCTCTTTCTTGTTTAATTTTTGTTTTCATTTATGTAAATCTGAAAGAAGAAGGTTCAGTTCACCAATTAGTATCTAAGAAGTAATTGTTCTTTCCACTTTGAGTCAATTTCAATGCACATAAGACTTAAGTATTTCCTGTCTCCAAACTTTTTATTCTTCCAGTGTCTTGGTCTTTTGTTCCCACCACGCTCTTCTTTATGAAATATAAATTCACTCCATTTTGTCTCATTTGCCATTTCTCTTAATATTATCTTCTTTTTTACCTCTGGTTTTATATATATTTTATATATATTTATACATACACATACATACATATACATATACATATACATATATATATATATATATATATATATCTTGACATTTCATCCTATACAGTTTTTCACTGTTCCCCTATGTAAACTTCTTCTAGCTACCCTGATGGTAATAATTTTTATGAGTTATCAATATTATATTTTCTTATAGGAATACAAATCATTTGAACTTATTGGGTCCCTCAAAAAAGTTTTGGTTTTTTGTTTTATTCTCCTCTCTTAATAACCTTTTGGTGTTTCTCTTGAGTTCTGTATTTGGATTTCAAATTTTCTTTTTAAGTCTGGTCTTTTTTTATGAATGAGTGGAAGTCTTGTATTTTATTAAATGACCATACTTTTCCCTGCAAGAATATAGTCAGTTTTGCTTGCTAGTTGATCCAGTTCTCTTGCTTTCCAGAATATCATATTCAGTGCCTTCTGGTGCTTCAGTGTAGATGCAGTCAGATCCTGTGTTCCATGGTATCTGAATGACTTCTTAGCAACTTGTAATATTTTCCCTTGGTCTGGTCATTCTTGAATTTCACTATAACATTCTTGGGTGTTGTGAATTGGGAATTAAATGTAGTATGTGATCTGTGGATTCTTTCAATCTCCAATTTTCCCTCCTCTTTGAGAATGTTGCAGCAATTTTCTTGCATAATTTCCTATAGAATAATGTCCAGGCTTTTCCTTTTGTCATAATCTGGTAGTCGAATAATTCTTAAATTGTCTCTCCTCAATCTTTTTTCAAGATCTTCAGTTTTGTCAATGAGGTGTTTTATATTTTCCACAATTTTTCAGTCTTTTCATTGTGTTTTATAGATTTTTGCTGTCTTGTGAATTCATTTGCTTCTAGTTGTTTTAAAGACAGAATTCTATCCCTGGCTTTTTGGTCATCATCCTTCTGGTCTGATTTCCTTTGTAGGTCATCTTTCAAATTTTTTGCCTGGTTTTCAAACTGATCAATTTTGGCTTTCAAGACAATATTTCTTTTTTTTTGTTTTAGTTCATGTATTTTCTTTTCCCAATTGTCTTCTCTTGTTTTTTTTGAGTTCTTGAGGTAATTGAATTTTGAGTTCTTCCAAAGCCTGTGTCTAATTCACTGTAGTTTCCACGTTTTTTTTTCTTGGTGTTCCTTGATCTTCCTCTCCCATTTGCTCTTTATTCATTACTTGAATAGAAGCTGTGCATTGTAATTTCTTTTTTTCAGTTTTCTCATTCGGGCCTAATTTTGACTTTTTTTATAAGTAGGATGGGTTTATTATATTCAGATTTGCATGGAGTTATTATCACTTGCTCAATTAATGAATCTATCACTGGGGTAATTCCATCAATTGCCTCTTTTCATAGAGGAGAGGATACTGATGAATAGAAGGGAGTGGACCAGCTTTTGTCCTAATTTGAACATGAACAGCTGATTTAAGTAGGCCAACATCATAAGATGATGTGGCCTAGAGAAACTCAGGTATGTCAGCTGTGATTTCAAAGGTGGGAGACTTCTTCATCTCCTCACTGTCTGAAAGGAGTACAGGGATTTAAATTTAAGGATTCCTCAGGCAATTTTAGTGACATAGAGCCATCTGGAGAGCAAGTTATTGTGGCTCTAAGCTTGCATAAAAGATTTCTCCCTAGAAAATTTACAGGGGAGCTAGGCATTAGAAGGGAAGAATGTTCTACTGAAAGGGGTCTGTAAGGGCTAAATTTAGTGGTTGGCCAATAATTTATGAGATTATGTGGTCACCAATATTTATTATATTTTGAGTCAGAAATTTATTTACTCATATTTCCAAAATGGAGAGGAAACAATTAAGTAGAGAAATATGAAGAGATTAGAGAAGTTATCTATCCTATAAACCTAAATGTTTACTCCATGTCTGCTTAATACAGGCAGAGATACATTAGCTCTTAACCAGTGGTAATTAATCACACAGGTGGTGTGATTACTTACACACAGCCTCCTCCAAGATGGAAGCTAGTCTCTTAGGTAACTAGGAAAGGAGTCAGTCAGAGTGTAAGTTGAAGCCAAGCTCCAAGTTGCAGTCTCTCAGCTCCCTATAAGAATCTCCCCAGTCTGAAGACTATTTCTAGAAGACAATCTCTTCAGACTATCTTCTCAAAGGCAATCTACTCTGAGGGAATTCAGGGTTTGCTTTTATGGTAACTTTTTGTCCCTCCCCTCTTCACAGGGGACAATCACAGTTTTAAATTGTCTAGCACTGCTCAGGGAGCAGTGTTTGTTGTAACCAGTTCTCACCTTCTAGAGGGTTGAATACACATCAAAAGGGTTCAAATATTCCTGGATGATTGAGTTTCTGAGGATGTGAACTCTGATCATAGGATTAACAAGTTTTGGACTGAGTTAAAAGGGTCCAGTTCTCTGAGTACTTTGCTATCTTCTCACATAGTACTAAGTAGGGTATTCAATCTTTTGTTGATTCAATTTAAAAGTAGACAAAGGACAGTTAATCCTGTCTTCAGTATAGCAAGAGCTACTAAGTAGGGGTACTTACATTAGTGTTAACTCAGGATAGACAATAGAGGAAAGATTCTCTTTCACAGGTCCCACAGATACCATTTGAAGGGAAAGCTCTGGGACCATTAAGAGTGGTCCTGAATCTCTTAATACTTTTAGTGAGCCAATGGAATCACAAGCAGAATCAAGTGTACTCATCAATACTAATCTGGAGGCTCTAGTCTCCAAGAGGCAATCATAATATGTATTTCCAACTTTCAGGGTTACATGAGGTTGATAACAGGGTGGGGGGGGAATGGATAGGGATAATTGGCATTAAAACATCAGGAATTCAAAGGTTTCAATCTCTGATTCCAAGGCCCTTAACCCCCCAGCTCTCACCTTCATAAAGGTCCTTGGGTATTTCTCTGAGATCCCCCACACTGAGAAGAATTTTCACCCTGATTATAGTGTGGATGAGCCCCACTTTGGATATATTGTTGGTGGGCATTTTGGTGTGTTATCATTTGTCTCATTTGGATTATTACTTCCAAAGTTATTTTTCTAATCACCTGATTCCACTTCTTACAGTTCATCATTATGTGACCCCTTCTTGCACAGAAGTGACATGTTAATGATTGATTTTTGGATTCCTGCAAAGGGGCAATGACGAATGCATAACCTGCTTTTTCTTTTTCAGATCTTTTGGTTAAAGCTTTATTACCTTCCTTAATGTCTCTACTAATACATTGTTCTCATCATTTTTCCTACTTTCCCCTTCACCCCCCGCAATCCCCCCCCCCATGGCCGCTGCATATTTCCACTGGTTTTAACATGTGTCATTGATCAAGACCTATTTCCAAATTGTTGATAGTTGCATTGGTACGGTAGTTTCGAGTCTACAACCCCAATCATGTCCACCTCAACCCATGCTTTCAAGCAGTTGTTTTTCTTATATGTTTCCTCTCCTGCAGTTCTTCCTCTGAGTGGGTAGCGTTCCTTACCATAAATCCCTCAGAGCTGTCTTGTGTCATTGCATTGCTGCTGGTACAGAAGTCCATTGCATTTGATTTTACCATAGTATATCAGTCTCTGATCAGTCTCTGTGTACAGTGTTCTTCTGGCTCTGCTCATTTCGCTCTGCATCAGTTCCTGGAGGTCTTTCCAGTTCACCTGGAATTCCTCTAGTTTATTATTCCTTTGAGCACAATAGTATTCCATCACCAGTATATACCACAATTTGTTCAGCCATTCCCCAATTGAAGGGCATATCCTACTTTTCCAGTTCTTTGCTACCACAAAAAGTACAGCTAAAAATATTTTCTTACAAGTGTGTTTATTTATGATCTCTTTGGGGTACAAAACCAACAATGGTATGGCTGGATCAAAGGGCAGGCATTTTTTAACAGCCCTTTGAGCATAGTTCCAAATTGCCAGCCAGAATGCTTAGATCAGTTCACAACTCCACCAGCAATGCATTAATGTCCCAATTTTGCCACACCCCCTCCAACATTCATTACTTTCCCCTTCTTTCATTTTAACCAATCTGCTAGGTGTGAGCTGATACCTCAGAGTTGTTTTGATTTGCATTACCCTAATTATTAAAGATTTAGAACACTTTCTCATGTCCTTATTGATACTTTTGATTTCTTTACCTGAAAATTGCCTTTTCATGTCTCTTGTCCATTTATCAATTGGGGAATGGATTGGTTTTTTTATACAACTAATTTAACTCCTTGTATATTTGAGTAATTAGACCCCTGTCAGAGTTTTTTTATTATAAATATTTTTCCCAAATAGTTGTTTCCCTTCTGATTTTGACTACATTGTTTTTGTTTGTACAAAAGCTTTTTAGTTAAATATAATCAAAACCATTTAATTTACATTTTGTAATTTTCTCTAACTCTTGCTTGGTTTTAAAATCTTTCCTTTCCTAGAGGTCTGACAAGTACACTATTCTGTGTTCAGTTAACTTATTTATAGTTTCCCTCTTTATATTCAAGTCATTCACCCATTCTGAATTTATCTTGGTGTAGGGTATGAGATGTTGATCTAAACCTAATCTCTCCCATATTGTTTTCCAAATTTCCCAGCAGTTTTTGTCAAATAGTGGATTCATGTCCCAGAAGTTGGGCTCTTTGGGTTTATCATACACTGTCTTGCTGATGTCATTTACCCCAAGTCTATTCCACTGATCCTCCTCTCTGTCTCTTAGCCAGTACCATATTGTTTTGATGACTGCTGCTGTATACTATAGGTTAATATCTGGTACTGCTAGGCTACCTTCCTTCACATTTTTTTCATTATTTCCCTTGATATTCTTGACCTTTTGTTATTCCAAATGAAATTTGTTATAGTTTTTCCTAATTCAGTAAAGAAGTTTTTTGGTAGTTTTATAGGTGTGGCACTAAATAGGTAAATTAATTTGGGTAGAATGGTCATTTTTATTATGTAAGCTCATCCTAACCATGAGCAATCAATGGCTTTCCAATTGTTGAGATCCAGTTTTATTTGTTTGGAAAATGTTTTGTAGTTATTTTCGTATAATTGCTGTGTTTGTTTTGGTAGATAGATTCCTAAGTATTTTATATTGTCTAGGGTGATTTTGAATGGTGTTTCTCTTTCTACCTCTTGCTGCTCTAATTGGTTGGAAATATATAGAAATGCTGATGATTTATGTGCATTTATTTTGTATCCTGCAACTTTGCTAAAGTTGTTGATTATTTCTACCAGCTTCTATAGTTGATTCTCTAGGATTTTTTAATATAGCATCATATCATCTGCAAAGAGTGATAGCTTAGTCTCCTCACTGCCTATTTTGATACCTTCAATTTCTTTTTCTTCTCTATTTGCTACTGCTATTGTTTCTATTACTATGTTGAATAGTAGAGGTGATAATGGGCATCCTTGTTTCACTCCTGATGTTATTGGGAAGGCTTCTAATTTATAGTCATTGCATATAATGCTTGTTAATGGTTTTAGGTTGATACTGTTTATTATTTTTAGGAAAGGTCCTTCTATTCCTATACTTTTCAGTGTTTTCAATAGGAATGGATGCTGTATTTTGTCAGAGGCTTTTTCAGCATCTATTGAGATAATCATGTGATTTTTGTTTGTTAGACTGTTGATATGGTCAATTATGTGGATGGTTTTCCTAATCTTGAACCATCCTTGCCTTCCTGGTATAAATCCCATCTGATCATGGTGGATGATCTTCTTCATTACTCGCTGGAGTCTCTTTCCTAATATTCTATTTAAGATTTTTGCATCTATGTTCATTAGAGAGATTGGTCTGTAGTTTTCTTTCTCTGTTTTTGGTCTACCTGGCTTTGGAATCAGTACCATATTTGTATCATAAAAGGAATTTGTTAGGACTCCTTCTTTGCTTATCATATCAAATAATGTGTATAGTACTGGGATTAGTTGCTCTTTGAATGTCTGATAGAATTCACTTGTGAATCCATCAGGTCCTGGTGATTTTTTCTCAGGGAGTCCTTTGATGGCTTCTTCAATTACTTTTTCTGATATGGGATTATTTAGGTATTCTATTTCTTCTGCTGTTAATCTAGGCAATTTATATTTTTGTAAATATTCATCCATATCTCCTAAATTATTATATTTATTGCCATATAATTGGGAAAAATAGTTTTTAATGATTGCATTAATTTCCCCTTCATTAGTGGTGAGGTCTCCCTTTTCATCTTTGATACTGTCAGTTTGGTTTTCTTTTTTCCTTTTTTTTATTAGATTGACCAGTACTTTATTTTATCTGTTTTTTCAAAATACTAGCTTCTAGTCTTATTTATTAATTCAATAGATCTTTTACTTTCGATTTTATTAATTTCTCCCTTGATTTTTAATATTTCTAATTTAGTTTTCATCTGGGGATTTTTAATTTACTCGCTTTCTAATTTTTTGAGTTGCATGCCCAATTCATTGATCTCTGCCCTCCTTAATTTGTTAATATATGCACTCAAGGATATAAATTTCCCCCTGAGCACTGCCTTGGCCGCATCCCACAGAGTTTGGTAGGATGCCTCATCATTGTCATTCTCTTCAATGAAATTGTTGATTGTTTCTGTGATTTCTTCTTTGACTAATTGGTTTTGGAGAATCATATAATTTAATTTCCAATTACGTTTCGATTTGCCTGTCCAGGTGCCCTTACTAATTATTATTTTCATTGCATTATGATCTGAAAAGTTTACATTTATTATTTCTGCTCTTTTGCATTTGTTTTCAATGTTTCTATGCCCTATTACATGGTCAATCTCTGTGAATGTACCATGTGCAAATGAAAAGAAGGTGTATTCCTTTTTGTCCCTATTTATTTTTCTCCACATATCCATTAAATCTGACTTTTCTAGGACTTCATTCACCTCTCTTACCTCTTTCTTATTTATTTTTTTGGTTTGATTTATCTAGATCTGAAAGAGGAATATTTAGATCTCCCACTCTTATGGTTTTACTATCTATTTCCTTCTTGAGCTCTGCCAGTTTCTCCTTTATAAATTTGCATGCTATGCCACTTGGTGTGTACATATTAAGCAGTGTTATTTCCTCATTGTTTATATTGCCTTTAATCAGAATGTAATGGCCTTCCCTGTCTTTTGTAATCATATCTATTTTTACTTTGGCTTTGTCAGAAATCATAATAGCTACTCCTGCCTTCTTTTTCTCATTTGACGCCCAAAAGATTTTGCTCAAGCCCTGAACCTTAAACTTGTGTATGTCCACTCACCTCATATGTGTTTCTTGTAGGCAACATATGGTAGGATTTTGGTTTCTAATCCACTCTGCTATTTGCTTCCATTTTATGAGCGAGTTCATCCCATTCACATTCAGAGTTATAATTATCAGTTGTGCATTCGCTGATATTTTGGTATCCTCCCGTAGTCCTACCCCTTCTTCTTACACTATTTCCTTTTAAATCAGTGGTTTGCTTTAAGCCAGTATTCCTTATCCACTCCATTGATTAACTTCCCTTTCTACCTCCTCCCTTATTATTCACCTCTTTTTCTTTTTTAAGGCCTAATGATTTCCCTTCCCCTTCTTCTCCCCTCCCTTTTTTGACCTCCCCACTCCACTGCTCCCCTTGGTTTATTCCTTCTGACTTTCTCAGTTGGGTTAGATAGAGTTTTATATCCCAATGGATAATATACTTACTCTTCCCTCTCCGGGTTGATTACACTGAGAGTAAGGTTTAAATATTACCTCTTAGAGCTCTCTTCCTCTCCTTCTTATAATAGTATTTATCCCCTCCCCTTCCCATGCCCTCTTTGTGTGTAATAGAATATCCTATTTTTCTTATTCACTCAATTTTCTCTTGATGTCCCCTATTATTCAGCCCCCTCTTTCCCACCCCCATATCATCTTAGACCATTTAGTATTCCACCCTCTCCCTATGAATTATTCTTCTGATTACTATAATAGTGAATACTATAATAGTGAATAGAGTTCACTAGAGAAAATTAAATATAGCATTTCTCCACATAGGAATACAGATAATTAGATATTTTTGAAGCCCTTAAAAAGGCAAATTTAAAAATTATGAGTTTTCTTTCTTTCCCCTCTGTTTCTTATTTACCTTTTCATGTTTCTTTTGATTTTTGTGGTTGGATATGAAACTTTCCATTTAGTCCTGGTCTTTTCTGTGCAAATACTTGGAAATTTTCAATTTTGTTGAATGCTCATACTTTCCCCTGGAAGTTTATAGTCAGTTTTGATGGGTATTTGATCTGTGGTTGAAGGCCCAGTTCTCTTGCCTTTCTGAATATCTTATTCCAAGCTTTGTGGTCTTTTAGCGTGGATGCTGCCAGATCCTGTGTGATCCTGATTGGTGCTTCTTGATATTTGAATTGTCTCTTTCTGGCTTCTTGTAAGATTTTTCTTTTAATAGGAAGCTCTTGATTTTGGCTATTATATTCCTGGGTGTTGTCTTTTCTGGGTCTAGTGTAGAGGGTGACCTATGGATCCTTTCTATGTCTATATTGCCCTCTTGTTGTAGAACTTCAGGGTAATTTTGCTGAATAATTTCCTTTAGTATGGAGTCCAAATTTCTATTAATTTCTGCTTTTTCGGGAAGACAAATGATTCTCAAATTGTCTCTTCTGTCCCTGTTTTCTTGACCTGTGAATTTCTCATTGAGATATATCATGTTTCCTTCTATTTTATCTGTCTTTTGACTTTGTTTTATTTGCTCTTGCTGTCTTGAGAGATCATTAGCTTCTAATTGCTCAATTCTAGCCTTTAGGGACTGGTTTTTGGTTATAATCTTTTGGTTTTCCTTTTCAATCTGGTCATTTCTGGTCTTCAGTTGACTTGCCTCACTTTCCAATTGTGAAATTCTGCCTTTTAAAAGGTTATTTTCTTGCCATATTTCTTCCATCTTTCTCATCATCTCAGATTTGAACTCTTCATTAGCTTGTGACTAGTTTTCATTATTTTGGGAAGGTTTGGATGTGATTACTTGTTTGTTCTCCTCTGTTGTTTGCTCTGCTGTCTGGACTTTCTCTGTGTAAAAGTTGTCCAGTGTTACAGATTTCTTCTTGATGATCTTTCTCTTTTGGGGTTCTTAAGAATGGCTTGCCATTGTTATCCCTGCACTCTCTCAGGTTTTTCCTCACACCCAGTGTCTGTTTGTGCTCTCTAGGCTCCTGAAGTCTCAGATCTTGTTGTTCTCAGGGTCAAGCCTCCTGGGGGCCCCCTTGTTTTTTCCTCTGTCTGAGCCTCCTTTAATAGTTTCAGGGCACTGTTTCAGTAGTCTTGCACCCCTCTGCACTTGGTCCTCACTCAAGGTCCTCTCCTGTGCTCAGGATCCGAGTCCGCTCCTGCTCTCAGGATCCGTGGACTCAAGAGCCTGTGCTTGCACCTCAGCTCGGGGTCTGCGTTCAAATTCCACATTCTTTCTTTAGCCTCTTGGGGTCTTAAGTATTGCTGCTCTCAGGAACAGGCCCTGGTGACCCCAGGTAGCTGCCAAGGACTTAATGTATGGCCCAAGCTTGCTCTAGCGCTTGTGCACTGGCTTTTGCCCTATAGGTAGTGTGGGGTAGGGGAGGAGTTTGCTCAACTTGCATTTTAGTGAGTTATTTCACCCCCTTATAGCATGGAAATGCCCCAATTCCACGTACCTTCAATGCTGTACCCTGTTGTAGAGTCCCTTTGTTCCTCCGGATTTGTTTTTATGTCTTCTTGAGGAGTCCTATATGTTTCAGTTAGGAGTGGTTAAGCAGCTGCTTTTTACTCAGCCGCCATATTAACCAGGAAGTCTCGCTAACTAAAAATCAAGTCTATCCTCTTCTGATTGCTTAAGACTCTAAAACTTGGTCCATGTTCCAGGCCTTTCATAAAAATCTCTCATTGATTTTAATAATTCTTCTCTAGCCTGGCATAGTTGTAAATTATCCCCCTTGACATTAAAATCACATTTAGGGTCTTGTTGCTCCAGCTAGTGAGCCTCATTATTTCCTTGGACATTATTAACAAGGGGAACTATTTTATTTTTCTCTCTTTCTGTCTAAAAGGGCTGGAGCAAATTTTGTATGTCCACCTAACGAGGATCATGTGTACAAAACATTTTCAAATTATAATATTAGGCTCATATTCAAATGAACAGGTATTTTGCTTGAATCTCTTAATATCTTGGGGAGTAAAAGATGTGTGATGCCTTAAGGTCACCACTTCTCCATCCTTATTTAAGGTGGGCATTTCCCTTAAGGGGAAAAGCCTTTAACTGAATTACTTGAAGTTTTTGTCTCTTGGATGGATGTCTGTTTTGCTACAGAGTAAGTAAGGGGAGAGGTAGGTGGAGAAGCAGGTGAGGTGAAAGGGAAGGGTTGGTCTAGGGTTGGGGAGACAGAGCTAGAAGACTGGGGTGGGGAGAAGGGACAGTGGAGGGTGGGGAGGCCAAGAACTGTGCAAGGTTAGAGAGGATACATTCAGCCTGAGGCATAAATGGGGAGGAATCTTCTTTTTGCATCTTGAAACCACTCAAGTGTTTTTCAAAATTCTCCATTTTGGTCTATAATTTAAGCAGGCTTGCTTTCTGTTGCTTATTCTTGAGGAGAAGTAAATAAACTGTAAAATATGTGATGAAAATAAACAGAGCAAGGAATAGAATTAAAGAGAGCGAATTCAAACTTATAAACTTTTCCAACTCAGTAAAATTCTCTGGGAACAAAAGTTATTCCCTTAGAATTTGAACCATGCTTTGTAGTGTCATTACTCCTCAGATAAGTTCTGTGGCTTTTAATTATAGGGAAAACAAAAGACACTTAATTGAAGGAAAAAAAACAACAAACAACACCCCCCAAAACCATAGGAGTTAGCTAAGAGGTTTGGAAGAGTATTCTTCCTTCCCCTCCCCTTAGGGGCAAAAATGCTAGGGAGAACAAAAGGGCATTTGAATAGAGAATAAAGGTCCCACCTGATGTTTGTGTCAGGAAACCCCAGAGGATAATTACCAAAATTCTGGCTTCAAATCGACTGACCTGCTACCTACCCCTTCTCCCCCTGTTATGCTGGGGTTTAGGGTGTAGAGGTTGTTATGAAAGACCCTCATGCAGTCTAACCCCTCAATTTCCACCCTTTCAGTCAGGAGTCTGAAAACCCTGAGGGTCAGCTTAAAAGTTGCTTTGGAAGTTAGGAGTGGGGTGGGGTGAGCAAAGTGTAAAGGACTGCTCTCCTGCTCCAAGCTGACAGGAAACCATTTGTTCTGAACTCACAAGATTATGTGTTTTGGGGCTGTGAGAGGCAGGGAGCCAGTATCAGCCACTCAGCTGTTAGCAATATAGGGAAAATATATACTTTGCCTTCAACTGTGGTAATCAGCCATGGGAGGAAGCAGCCAGGGAGCAGTGGCTCTCGTGGTATATGGATCCCCACTGGGGAAACTTCATATCTTTACTCAAAGGTTATCTTAAAAGAAGATCAAGGAATCTATCTTCTGAAGTCTAGCTGGAAGTATCTTAAGTGGGGTGAATTACCCCATAGAACCCCAAGAGAGGGGCAATAAGGGTATTTAAGAATGTGGGTATAAAAGCAGTACCCCAAGCCTGAGTGACTCACTCTTTAATGGGGAGAGGGTGCTGGGTGGATGAGGTAGTGGGATTACTACTTCTCTTTGAAACCTAACATCTCTGACCTAAGGAGCTTAGTGAAATATAGCTATTTACCCATATAGACAATCAATAAGACTGCTTCATACAGGCCCTGACTTAGATTACTGCTGCAAAGGAATCTAGCTAGCAGCATCTCAACAAAACCTGAATCTACAGATCTCCAATCAAGATACTCTTAATCATCTTGCATTTATTCCTAGTTAATATAGAGAAACAGATTAGCTTGTGAGGTAGTTAGGGAAAGAAGATCTCAGTTGGGGCTTTCCCCATTAGGGGAGAAGCTTTCCTGATAACATTGAAGATAACTGGACAGATTTTACCTTTCCCTCTTACATGTATATGTCATCTATCACAAACCCTCCAAGCTATTAAAACCTTCTTTAGTTAAGTCAATGGGTGTGAGAATTCTTTAACTTAAATTATTTAGGCCTGAATATATACATTAGCCATATACATACATACATATATATATGTATATATACATTAGCCATACACACACACACACACACACACACACACACACATAAACCAGCCTCCATCTTGATTTCCTGAGAGGCAGTTAGGATCCTGAGAAAAAGGAATCATTTTTGAAGAAATCCTGAGACAATTAACCATCTTTGTTTAGGGAATAAATATCAAGCAGTTAAAGTCACCAATTTCCTGTGAAGTTATTCTCATTTGATATCAAGTTCAGTCCTGGAAAAGCTTGTCAGATAATCAGCTATATTGGTTCACAAACATTTTCAGTTAGACCAACTCCCGGAGTCTTGAACTGCCAAAGTGAGGGGGGAGTAGGAGTTCTATCTACTTGCTTTCCTTCCTCTGCTCAAGGCTTGAGTTTCCAGTTGGGGCTCTGGGACTGCAAGCTACATCTTTACAGTAGTGCCTCACAAAAAATATGATATTAAAATCAATATCCAAATAACTCCAATTATTATATTTTATAAGATTTATTAAAATCACTTGAAGTAAAAGAAATAAAAGAACAAAAGTAAAACTCTGAGTAAAGAAAAGTTTTCTCAGCCTCTTTTGTATAAAAAAAGAGAGGTGGGGTCACACACAAACTTTATCTCCAAAATGAAAGTATATAAAGTGAGAACAAAAGTGGGATGCTGGGAGAGAGAGTCCTGGGGACCAGATTCTAATTATACAGAGGTTACTTAGCCATATTAGTAATCTACTGACTTGGTGAAAGTCCTTTTAGTTGTAGACTGTCCTTGAACAGATATCTTCTATGGATTCCTTTATGTTCCAGTTGTAGAATGACCTTATTTGAGAGGTTTGGATTCCTACAAAATACCTGTAATGGAATAGTTAGAGCTCCAGGAGATCTGTTTGAGTTCTTTGCAACAGACTAAAAAGGTCAATAAGAAATCAAACAACTTTATCATCAATAAATTTAAGTACTTTCCACCACTCTTGAGGACTCAGAGTGATAGGTACAAAATGTCACTAGGGAATTCCCAGGTAGCCAGTGAAGTGACTACGTCCATGAAAGAAAAATAATATCCAAAGTTGGAAGCTGTATAAAATCAATCTCCAGATTAAAGAGAAATTGATAAAATCAATCCACCACAAAAAGGGAGTCATCAGGTTTTAATAACCCTTAAAGACAAAAATGTTTCCATGTAATGATTTCATTCAGGAAAATTACATTAGAAACTTCAAAAATGTATACTTCAGGGTATGGGCTTTCCCTCTCAGTAAAACAGAATCCTTATGGATTCCCACAAAATATAAAAATAACAGAATCATTAAGGAAAAGCTTAAAATCACCTATAAATCAGAATAGTGCACTTGGAAATATAGTATCTAACATTTATATTGCTATAGAGTACAGACACAACTCTTAGCTGCCCATCTAACTTAATGCAACAAGTTAATCTGCTAGGCTTTCAGAAATACCTCTAAATTGTCTCCCTAATTAGTCAAAATTTTCCAAATATAAGTAAAGCAAATAATTACCTCCCCCCCAAAAATTAAGCAAATATGTACAAAAGATCAATTAGACATAACTGTCAACTTGGAAAAAAACACAGAACCACTAAAGTAGTTGCAAAACCAAATTTTTAATAAGGAAAGAGACAGGTCCTTAATAATTGGCTGCCACACAGAGACAAGCACTAAATACCATACAGGGTCACAACTCTGGGGCTCTGGGGACAGTTTCTCTGAAAGAATCACTGGCAAAAAATGATGCACTGAAGAACAATAGAACATAGGGAATCTTACATACCTTTTAGGGAAATAAAGACAGGGAAATATGATTGATTGGCTTTAAAATGGCTATGAAGAAAATGAGGAGTATAGCCAAAGGCTGAGCCACCTGGGAGAGGTCTCTGATACAATAGGAGAAGCTTCTAAGACAAAAAGGCCACTTAACATTTGATAACGTCTACTAGTCCACCTACACTAAATCATTAAGTACTTTAAAGTTTATTGTTCAATCTGAAACAAGGTCAGTCTGGGACTTCCCTTAAGGTAAGTTCCTCAGTGACAGGGGCAAACTTAGGGTCCAGAAACCCAGTTGACATAATAAAAACAATTAGTCTAATTTCTCTTAAAATGAAAAAGTACTAATTATAATCACCTATACGCTGAGAATAATAGATGATTTATATATCTAGCTTCTGCTGAATAAATAACAGAAAAACAAAATGAATCATTTATATGGAAATCCAAAATGAAGTTTGACATTCAAAATTTAAAAAAAATCTAATTGATTTTTTAAACCTTATACTACTGATTTTGTGTTAGATATATATTACCGTAAATATGCCTTTCTCTTCCCTTTGAATCATTAAAAATCAAAATTGCTGTAGAAATCTTAATATTCAAAGAATATTGACAATATTCTCTTTCCATATAACCCAGAAGATTCAAAGTTTAAAAAAAACTGACTAATTTTACTATAGGTACCAAATTAAGTATTTTTATTCAGTGTAAAAATTGATAAAGACTTTAAGACTACGTATTAGACATCTATAATTTTCAATTATCTGTATTATTCTTTACAAGGCTTACGTATTTTAAGTACTTTTTCTTGTGGGAAAACTTGAGATTAAACCTGGACTCAGAAAAAATGATCCTTTCAACAATGACAGGCTCTAATGATTATCTTTAAAAATAGAGAAACTTATGAAGTTGAATATAAGATGAATTATTGAGTTGAATGGCTGGGAGGTAGATACAGGTAACACACTGACTCCTCAAAGAAATGGGATTTTGGATTCTTGTATCATTTTGGCAACAGGGGCTACATGACCAGAGATGGGCTTATGGGGTGGTAAACTACTACTAAATGACCAGGAATAGGATGATAGGCTGATGTTTTTCATCCTGGTTCTGATTTCACAAATTAGGAGGCACATCAGATAATGTAAAAAGCAAGAGGTACTGTTTTATTGCAAGCTTGAGCTTGGGTCCCACAATGCAACTTTTGAATGAGGGGCCCAGCCAATCTTATATAGTTTGAGCAGGAACTTGGGGGGGGGGCTGGATGTTAACACATGCTTCCTATCATTCATTAACCATATGTTACTGGTCAAGGGTCTTCCTGCCATTTAGCAGATGTTACTGGTTGGGGGTTTTCCTGCCATTCATTAGGTGTTGCTGTTTTTATCAGCTCTTATACTTGGTCAGCTTCCCAGGACTAACATTCCCCACTTCCTTTAATGAAACTTTGAGGAATCATCCTCAAACTGATGTCTTAGTATCATCATGTGGGGTTTCTGGGGGGTCTGAAAGGGGATTGATATTGCTTTTTTAGGACCATAAGCTGTACAATGTTGATATGTTCTTTGAGAAAGGTCACTAGTCTATTTAGGCAGGTAAGGGTACAAAGTGGGAGCAAAGAAATTTTTCTGCCTATACTTTGCCTGAAAAACTTTTCTCTATGGGGGTACAATGTTCTATAATGTCTCAGGGTACAATGTCCCACAATGTCCCATGCCACCTCCCCCCTCCTTCAAATATGTAAGAGAAGAGGGTCAATGAATATTCTGTAGCTTCTTCAAGCTGATAAGAGGTGTAGAATTCCTGAGAGGAGGAGGAGAAGCTGTGGGCACAACATCTTCAGGGGAATCTCTGCAGCAAATGCCAGGGTCCTGAAGGCTTGGAGACCAGAAATATCCTTTTGCAAAGCTCACATTAATATGACATACTTGAAAAACAATATTTGATAGCTAAATTTCTTTATCCCAGGTTCTGGAGGAAATCCAGAAAGCTTTGGGTTATATTTCCAAGCTCAAGATCCAAACTTCAGTTGTGGTAAATTAAGGCTGCAAGCTCCAATCATCTATTACTAAACTTCACCTACTTCTCAAAATGTGTTCCCTAACAATTTGATAATTTTCAATTATTAACCTAATAGGTTGTTTGGGGTAATAGAAACATTAATTTTACGATTTGCATTAAGTGCTGATCATGGGAACTTGCTCTGAAAGAGAAGGCCGATAGGAAAATCATTTCCCTCATGTCCCAAGGGACACTTAGTGAGGGGCTCCATGTACTGGCCAATGCTGTCACTGGCTCATGCCATCGTTGTGTCACTTAAGGATTAGTAGCCTAGATGGTCAGAAGAGGTCAAGTCCACGTTGAGTCCTAGAATTGCCTCTCTAACCATCACAGAACATTCTCTGTCTTTTGTACTATATCACCATTGGATCCCAGAAGTCTTCTCCTTCCTTAAAATACAAGTCTTACACATTGCAGAGAAATTCTGCTAAGCAGCAGTCTGGAAATAATTTCCATACCCGTAAACAAGCCTTTCACATCCCTACCAGGCTTACATATTTTTCTTACATATTTTGGCAATAATTAACATATCACACTATAGTCACAAAAACTGAATTAAGGAACAGGAGTGCTAGATTGAGTAGCTCCATAGCAAATATAAATCAGGACTGCATCATCTCCTGGACCTGGGCCATCTGAAGGACTAAGACAAGGCCATCCAGGAATCTCTTCAGGGTAAATTTCCAGAGAAATTCCAGAATCATTTGTGATTTTACCAACACCATATACATCAGTTTCAGAAATTATCCCTAGGTCAAGGATCCAATTATAAGAGTGGAACATCTATCTGTTCTCTTTCACCTCCATATCTATTCTCTTTCATCTCTTATTCTCCCTCTCTCTCTCTTTTCCCCCTCAAAACCCTCTACTTAAAAAGCCGAACACAACTTCCATTCACCCATCATGAATCTGCATATTCATAACATTAGATCAAGTCTCTCTCTCTTCTGTATTCAAACACAACATACCTCTTCACTTTCTCTGACTCTCTGTTACCATCATAAAAATAAACATACCATTTGGTATCTCTTCAAATGCTAATCAATAACTCCCAAGAATTGAGACACTGTACCTTTAGCATAGTGCTCATAAATTATAAGTTTCAGTTCATAGTACAAACTGATAAACTGAGGTAACCACTGAGGCTTGAACAAAACCTATGGTACAGTCAGGTTTACAATGAACTTGTGCTTACATTCAAACAATACTTGAAGTACATGTTTTAGGAGCAATTCACATAAAAGTCATATTTAAAAGGAATATCATAAAGCATGTAGTATTACAGTGTTTATTTCCAATTACAAGATTTGAAACATTTTAAGCACTGTAAACCTTAAAGCAAGCCTTTTGACAAGCAGGCTGCTTATCTATTTTCAAGACCAGGAAGTCAAATGTGATAATAAAGTTAGTCAATTTTAATACACTGAGATAAAAAAACATTTATGATAATTTTAGACAAAAAAACATTTTTGATCAATTTAAACACTTAAACCTATTTTTTTTAAACCTCCAATGATGGAAAGATAGAAAGGATGGAAAGCAGTCTTCTTCAGACTGTAACATGGGCATTGTGCAGAGATGGGAAGTACCCCATACCCCTTAACTCAGGCAAGCTGTGAACAGGGAAACTTCCTTCCCCCTTCCTGCCCTTGTGACTCTCCAAGCAAAGACCATTATCCTTGGACATCCTTTAGGTTGAGATAGACAAAAGTAATACACCTCCGGGCCACATTTTGGTAGTCTAAGCCCTGAGGTTCTCAGACAGACTCCCCCCTACCCACAGAAAGCCTGAGTGCAAGAAGTCCCATCCACACTCTTGAAAAGGATACCAAAACCCCAGAACAGGGGAATGGGAGGGGCAACCCCCCCAGGGTTGTTCCACTCATCCTGTCTTGCTGGCCATTGATCCTATCTTACTAATAAATCTTTCTTTTTACTTTTAAGCTAAGCTTGGAATCCTCTCATTCCTAAGAAAGGTTTCCTTCCTGAACCTAGGGATTAACCATTTGTACACCTATAACAACTGTACTTCTAAAAAAACCCCGTTTTACAAGATATCCATGACTTTTCTATCAACTTTTACTTGTTTCAGCATCTGCTTAAAACCTCTGAAGTATACAATTAAAATACATTCATCTTTAAACTTTTTAAGATCTTACTTATGTACTGTGTTGCTATATCAGTCCCTAAGTATCAATGTGGAACAATTATAAGTACTTCTTTCTTAGGGGAATTAGGGGAAAGGACCAACTAACATTTTAAGATTATTAGTAAAGACAAGGGCTTGAGGTTTGGAAATTACTACTCTACTTCTAAGACCTATAGCAGACAGTCTGGGCAAAGGCTGGCTTGTCCAGGGAAAATGGGTTTCTCACTAAGATGTCCTTGGACTGCTTCACAGATGTATCAGCTTGGCTCAGGAACACAGGTTACTCAGCAAGGTAAATCCACTGGGTAAAATCAGGGAGATGAATATATCTGCACGTTCACCATATAAGATACTACTTCAATTCTCAACCTCAGCTTCTTGACTTGCTGGATGGTCTTGTAGATAGAGATAACCCACTTTCACCGGCAGTTACCTCCTCAAAGCCAACTGCCATTACATACAGACATTGAGAAAAGTCACTCCTCTGACCATAGTTCCATGATTAGAATTCTCAGGACTTTCCTGTCAGTTCTGTCTGCTTTTGCTATTTAACTTAAAATCCTACATTTTCCTATAACAACATGGATATGCACCTCTCAGTTCCACTCAGATAAGCACTGGGTGTTACCTAATCTAATCATCCCTTGAATTTCACAGATAATCCCTTGTGCCCTCAAGACACAAATGTAAGTTTTGAAATTAATATTCAATTCCTCCAAAGTATGATATTTATAAGGATTTTGTTTAAAGCACAGGGAAAGAGTCCCAACTCACCCTTACCATACTGCCTCCTCTCCCAAAAAAAGCCCCTTCACCATGCCCACAACAACCATATCAAAATCATGCGAAACCCACAACCAATAGGAAAGAGGCTTAAGGAATTATGGGTATGGTAAAAGGGAGTTTGGGTAATGGAGTTTTAAAGGGGTACAAGGTCTTTTGATCTTTACGTTCCCCCCTGTGATCCTTTGGGAGACAAGTCTCCCCAGTGGATCATGAAAACATAAGCAAATTAAAATTTACAATAATTCAGAGATAAAAGGGAAACAAAAGGAAGAAAGAGCAAAACCAATGTTCATTCCACTGACAAAAGCCATTTAGGGGGCAGTCCCCTTTTCTGGCATAAAGTGTCCATTCAAAATAAATACATTCAACCCCCCAAAGTTCAAATTCGCCATGTCTCAAAGTTCACTCTGGATCTTTTGGTGCAGTGTGTGGTCTCTGCATGCATCTACATGGTGTCTTCTGGATTCTGGGAGGTATTCTTCTGTTCTAAATTAGGATCAATTTCAAGTCCAAATTTATAGAAATAACATAGTTCCACAGAGGAAAACAACTTCACATTTCCCGCCTGAGGAAAATACAGGGATACACATAGAAATCACATAGGAATACATGGTCAAGGCATAAGGTATATGAATCAATTCTCAAAACATCAAAAAGTCCAAAGAAAAATAAAAAGGAAAAAAGAAAAAAGAACCTCTGAGGAAAATACAGGATATTAAAAAATGTGAAAGGAAAAAATTCTAGGAACAAGAAAAAGGAAAAAATTCACAAATCAAAGCAGGTTCCTGTAGCAATCCATGTCCCATAAGCTTTGCAACAACAATCACTCACTAACCCAATTTAGTAGCCTGGACTACAGTAAGTTGTCACATCATTAAAGAAATGGGAAAAAGGAGCCTAGATCTCGAGACAAATGGGAAATAGAATTTCCCAGCTCAATTCTTTTCTTCACTTTCAGAGATAATGTAGCCAGAACAATCGCTGTCAAGTATTTGATATTAAGCATGGTACCTACATCTTAACATATGCTAAATGTCCCAACCTCCAGTCTCATACAGGATCAAGTCTTTGTGTAGAATGTCATCAATCCCTATAGGATTAGTTTTGTCTCTTTCCTTTTATATGCTCATTTACACTTCACAGGTCAAAAACTCTGTGCTCCTTTGTGGTCTTATTCTCCTTGGATTAGACATAGTCATTGAGCAAAAGTCTCATAATAGTTAAATAACTAGTGGCAGGTTTCTGTAGCCCAAAGCTTTTTGGGTATAAATTTACATGCTAGGTAAATGGACATCTTAGCTTATTCTTATTACAAAAATCAAAACAGTCAAGAGTCTATTTAATGCTGGTGATGTGCTTCAAATGTAAAAATATGAGAGAAAAGAAAAAAATCAAATACTGTATTGCACATGTAGGAAGAAAAATGAACAAAAAAATGCGTAGTTTTACACAATCACAGAGGTAAAGAATAGAGGTTAATTTTCAAGAAATAAGATTCATTCCCTCCTTAACTTGCTATGATCCACAGTGTGAGTGCAAATGAGGTAGACAAAGTGATATGGGTGCAAAAGAGGCATATAAAGTAATAGTATATTCAAGAAAGTACAAAAGGAATGACAAAAGGCATAAAATGTTTTGAAAGGCACATCAGGTCAATATAGGTCATTAATACAGATATTTTATTGTGAGGTAGTATATGTATTGTTCAAGTACAAGGATCAATCAAATAAAGTGCAACAAAATAGTGCAAAATCCAGCAATAGAGCATTCTTATCACAATAGTCAAATTCAATCAATAGTCAAATATAATAGGTGCAGGTAATGGTACTTAGAACAGAGAATTATTCATTATCAATAGAGGGTACTCGTTTCACATCACTGCAATGAATCCATGAGTCCCTCTCCCCAATTTTAATGGCTGTTCGTGTAGTTAATAGGAACTGGAATGGTCCATCATAAGTAGGTTCAGTTGACCCAGTATGTTTGAAATTCCTTATATACACACTATCACCTGGGTTCAAATCATGAAGCGAGAAGTCTAAGGGACCTGCTTGAACAGCAGCACCAGAGTTGTGGAGTTCTCACAATTTCATTTGTAATTGTCTGATATAAGTGGTAATGGTTGCATCCCCTCCTAACAATGAAGTATAGGCAGGGTTGAATGGTTGTGCCTGAATAGGTGGATGTCCAAATAGCATCTCAAATGGTGATATGTGTAAATCACCTCTGAGTCTGCTTCTGAGATAAAAAAGGCCAGAGGTAGAATTTCAGGCCATTTCAAATGAGTCTCCATGCATAATTTGCCACTGATAGTTTTTAGTTCCTTATTCATCCTTTCAACTTGGCCGGAGCTCTGGGGATGATATGGTGTATGAAATTTAGGAGTTATCCCCAAACATGAATAAATTTGTGATAAGACTGAGTCAGTAACGTGAGTTCCCCTCTATGAGAATCAATACATGCTGGCAGGCTAAAATGAGGAATAATCTCTTTCAAAAGGATTTTGGCAAAAAATGCTGCTGTGGCCTGAGCAGTAGAAAATGCTTCAGGCCACCTCATCAGTTGATCGACTATGACCAGACAAAATTTATAGTGTCCAGCTTTTGGCATAGAGATAAAATCAATTTGCAAATGTTCAAATGGTGTGTAAGCTAGAGGATGTCCACCAAAGGCTTTTTCTCGAAAAGTGTGTTGATTAAAGGCCTGGCAGGTGGGACAAGCTGTACATATTCTGGAGGCAATTGTAGTTATTCCAGGTGCCATCCATACTCTTTTAACAGAGTCTACAATGCCTTGGGTACCAAAATGACCATGTTTATGGCTGGAATGACAAATTTGGTTATAGAAAGCAGGGGCTTGCCTTCAGATAACACCCATACTCCATTTATCTGTTTTGCTTTAAATCTCTGCTTCCATTTTCCCACTTCCTTGTCATTATAGGAAAGGGATACATCCAAATTATCAGTAATTGTTAGTGGCATAATTAACTCAGGTCCTTCTAAGGCTGCTAGTTTGGCTGCAGTATCTGCTCGAATCATTTCCCCTGCAGGGTCAGTGCCACTTGTGCGTGCAGAGAAGTGAACAACAGCTATAGGTTAAGGGAGCTGGATGGTAGAAAGAAGTTCAGTGATAAGGTTTGCATTGGCAATACACTTTCCAGCTGATGTTAAGAATCCTCTTTGAAGCCATAACATGACATTTGCCAAATGCATAATGGGAGTCTGTGTAAATTGTAAATTGTAAAACCCTTTTGTTCTGTGCAATAATATAAGCCTGTTTTAAGGCTGTGAGTTCTGCACTTTGTGCACTTACATGTGAGGGTAAAGAAGCTGACCATAGAGTATCAAATTCTGTAACTACTGCAGCTCCTGTATAGGACACACCCTCTCTCATAAAAGAAGAACCATTGTAAATAATATTAAATCAGGATTATCCAAAGGGGTGTCCACTAAATCACTACAAGGTTTATCAACAGTGGACACCAAAGATATACAATCATGTAAAGATTCTCCAGAAATTGGCAAATCAGGGAGCAAGATTGCAGGATTAAGAGCTCCACAGCATTTTAATGTGATATCTTCATTATTCAATAGGGTTATCTTGTATCTTGTAATCCTTTGATCAGTAAATACCTGAGTTCTATGTCTTAATAACAATGCCTCTACCTTGTGTGGGCAGATTATGGTCAGAGGGCATCCGAGTACCAAATCAGCAGATTTTGTCACTAATAAAGCTGTGGTAGCTACTCCACTAAGGCATGGTGGTGCTCCTGAAGCTACTGGGTCCAGCTGGGCTGAATAATAGGCTACTAGACATTGATCAGGTCCCAACAGTTGAGTTAGAACATCTGAAGCTACTCCTTTCCTTTCATTGACATATAAAGTAAATGGTTTGTCATAATTTGGGATACCAACAGCAGTGGCAGACAGGATAGCATGTTTTAAATTTGAAAGAGATGTTTGGTGTTCTTTTTCCAACTTAAGTGGTTCAGGGACTGTGTTTTTTGTGAGTGCTACAAGAGACTTAGTGAATTCCCCATAGCAAGGGATCCACTGCCAACAAAATCTGGTTGCTCAAAGTATTGCCCTCAATTGTTTTTTAGTGGTAGGATCACTTAAGTTTTGGATACTTTCAATACGTTATGGAGAAATTAAACGGGACCCAGCAGTTAAAATAAAGCCTAAATATTGCACTTTTGGGAGACACCACTGAACCTTTTCTTTTGAGATTTTGTGGCCTCTTTTATGTAATTCTAAAGATGTTTACTATCTTCTTGACACGTTGTGGTATCTGGTGAGGCCAAGAGTAAATCATCTACATATTTAATTAACTTGCTGTTTTTAAATGTTATATTATCTGTGTCTTGGCTCAAAATCTGTGGAAAAAGGCTCAGGCTTTCAACATACCCTTGGGGCAAATGTTCCCATGTCCATTGGAAACCTTTCCAGGTGAAAGCAAAGATATGTCTATAATCCTCATTTATAGGTATGTAAAAGAAGGCTGAGCACAAGTCTATTACTGTAAAGTATGTAGCTGTGCTAGGAATAGAAGAAATTATAGTATTTATATTGGAAACTACAGGGTGTTTTTTTATAACATGATTGTTCACTGCTCTCAAATCCTGGACAAATCGATAGAGATGTTTGCCATCAGGCCCCAATTTTGGCTTTTTAACAGGCAGGATTGGCATATTGTATTCAGATTTACAGGGAATTATGATGCCTTGGTCAATTAGTGAATTTATCACTGGGGTAATGCCCTCTATTGCCTCCTTTGAAAGAGGATACTGAGGAATGGAAGGAGGTGGGCTAGATTTTGTTTTAATTTGGACAGGGACAGCTGATTTAAGTATGCCAACATCAGAATGTGATGTGGCAGAGAGAGACTCAGGTATATCTGTTGGGATTTCAAAAATGGGAGACCCTTTTATCTCATGACTATCTGAAAGAAGCACAAGGAGCAAAGTTAAGGATTCCTCAGGCAATTCCAGTGACATAGAGCCATCTGGAGAGCAATTTATTGTGGCTCTAAGCTTGCATAAAAGATCTCTCCCCAGCAAGTTTATAGTGGAGCCTGGCATCAATAGGAAGTAGTGCTCAACATTTAGGGGCCCTACAGCTACTGTTCTAGGGGAGAGCTTTGGAACCATTTGATGTCTTCCTGATACCCCCACTACACTTATTGATCCTATGGAATTGCAATTTGGGTCTGGTGTACTCTTCAATACAGATCTGGAAGCTCCAAAGTCCCCAAGACAGTCATAATAGTCATTACCAACCTTTAAGGTTACATAGGGCTCATCAGTATGGGGGGGAAGTGGTTGGGCACAACGGGTAGTAAGGCATCAGGGTCTGGAAAATCAAAGGTTGTATCCTTTGATACCTGTGCCTCGACCCCCTCCCCTGTACACCTTCATAATCTTTGGGTAGGCTCTTGGGCTCCTCCTTGAGGGGCAGTAGCAACCTGGGTGGTTTGGGGCCAAGCTCCACTCAAGATATACAGCTCTGTGGTCATTTGGTATGAGTTATCAATTGCCTGATCCATATACTTAGATCTTTTACTAGTCCTAAAGTCACGATTCCTAAAATCATTGTTTCCATAATCTTTATTATTTCTATAATTTCTACAACCATTATTTCTACAATTATTATTTCTATAATTATAATTATTTCTAAAGTTGTAATTTCTGAAGTTATTATTTCTAGATGCTTGATTCCAAGTCCTACGGTTCATCATTATATGACCCCTTCTTCCACAGAAATGACATATAAGGGGCTGAAAGTTAGATTCTTGGAGAGGGGCAATTGCCATTGGTTTAGTAGCAGACTCTTGTAGTCGTTTTTCAACTCTATCACTTACAGTCATTTAAAGAGTCTAGTCTCTTATTAAACATGTCCATATTATTTTTATATATGTCCAATAAACTATCACTCTCTTCCTGTTTCTGGTTGTTAAAGACATAAACAGAAGTTCTCCTTAACTCATCAAGGTCCATTTCGGGCCATGGAGGACACTTTGTTTTAAAATGATCTAGGATCTCTCTACGAGAGTTATGGACAAATTGTTCCTTTATTAGCCTTACATCCTTTTCAACAGAATGGTCAAGTTCCATGTATCTATTTACCATTTCAATGAGCCTGTCCATGAATTGGGAGGGTGTCTGATCATCAGATTGTGTAATGTGTTTAAATTTGGTCCAGGCCTGAGGTCTTTCAGCACATGCTCGCATTGCTCTTAGAAGGGCACCCCTAGCAAGAAGTAAGTCTGAATAGTCTTTGCAGTCATTATACTACCAGTTAGCATCTTCAGATGGCCAGCGTACTACATTGCATCCTTAGGGTTTGTTAGCATGGGAGATAATTTTACTCCTCTCCTGTTCTGTTAGGAAAGCCTGGAGCAATTTTTCCACATCTTTATAGGAAGGGTCATAATCATAGAAAACATCATCAAAATTTTTTTATTACTGTTAAAGGTTCTTCTGGGAAAGACAGGCAGTTTTCTTTGAAATCTTTTATATCTTGGCTCGTGAAAGGCTTATGTTGTTTCAATGTGACCACATCCCCATTGGGTCCTATTGTGGACACTTCCCTTAAGGGAAAAAGGCCTGCACAGGAATCATTTACTGACTGTGGGTAGGACATGTTAGCCAGGAGTTTCAGAGCATGAGCAAATTGGTTTAGAGTGCAAGAGAGGAGTTTCTGCACCTGAGATATAGTAGAGGGGTCTGGTATTCATATGTTAGAGGAAACAGGCTTGCAAAAATCAGGCCTGTTTTGGAGAGAATCCTCTTCTGTCTTTTGAGCTTATAAGTGATGCACTATCTGGTTCAATTGAACTTGTATGTCAGCTCATATTCTCTTTTGTTGTGATCATACTACCCAGAGAAAAAAGAAAACTACAAGCCACATAGAAACAAAAAGGGAGTAGTCTAGAACTCTATAAGTTCCTAATTGGGAAAAAACCGCAAGGGTTTCTTGTAGAGTAGCATTTATACTGCTGAGCATTGTGATCAAAAGGGCAGATTAAAGGGAAGTAGAAAATAGAATAAGTTGTTAATGTGTATATTGATTTGTTTATTTATTTAATTTTTGGGTAGGGGCAAGCTAAAGGGTATTGTATATTTTTTAATTAAATGGTTTTGTTTAAAAAATTAATTATAATTTATAGTATATAGTTTATAATTATATATAATTTGTAAATTATTTTTATTAATATTATTAATTTTTTAAGTTAAAAATTAATGCATTTATTTATTTATATACTAATTTGGTGTTGTTGCCCCAAAATATTTTATTTTTCCTCTCTATTGACCTCTGGTGGCTAAGTGGTCACACTACAGCAGAGAAGGGTAAGGGTGGTGAGCAAGGGGGCATGACTGTGCTTGCCAGAAACCAAAATAGAGGATATGGCTACAAAACAGGGTAGATTCTCTCTAAAGCCTTCACAGTCAGAAACTGGGAGTTGAAACAGTTACCTTGCTTTTTTAAACCCGTTTGGGCAGGGAAACTAGAAAGCAGACTGGGGTGGATGAAAAAAGGTCAGGACCTCCCCATACCAAGGCAAAAAGCCCAGCAGAGCTTAGGGGTTTCTGCAAGGTTAAAAGGCTCTTTCTCTTGCAGGGGCTAGGGGCTGGGGGGTACTTTAAAGCTTACCAGTCACAGGTAGTAGGCAGTCTAGCTGGATGGTCTCAAAAGGGTCGCATAATGGCAGGAAAACATAATAGTAAATAAAGCAGCTTAAGTCTGGTGCCTGCTGTGGCTTGGGGCTGAAAGCAGCCTGAGGCTTTAAAATCCCGCCTGGCCAGTCAGTCAAGGGATGGGGAAAAGCACTTGAAAGGTGAGGGAAGGTGGCAGCAGGCTGAGGGTGGGGAAGGCATGTGAAGGATGCCTGGTTGGGAAAATGCACAGATGGGGAAAAAATGGGAGGCAGCCGCTCAGCAAAGGTTTAAAAAATGGCAGAAAGCTCTGCCGCTGGGGAGGGGTGGGAAGGGCACAGCTGGGAACTATTTTCACAGGGAATCTGAGGCTCTCTTCATAATTCCCCAATTTTAAGTTTTTAAATTAATATTCAATGCCTCCAAAGTATGATATTTATAAGGACTTTATTTAAGGCACAGGGAAATAGTCCCAACTCACCCTTACCACACTGCCTCCTCTCCAAGAAAAGCCCTGTCACCACGCCCACAACAACCATATCAAAACAGCCCAAGAAACCCACAACAAATAGGAAAAGGCTTAAGGAATTATGGGTATGGTGAAAAGGAGTTTGGGTAATGTAGTTTTGAAGGGGTACATGGTCTTTTCAACTTTACACAAACCATCACCAGACATCCCTTATACCCCTCAACCCAATAAATTACCTCATTCCTGATTCACCCCTCCCCCCAATTAACTCCTGTCATCAATGGGGTATAAAAGGCCCAGATCTCATTTCATCTGGGAGGCAGTGTCTACTCTTGCTCTTGTCTCCCAGTCATTTAACATTGCTTTCAAATTAATAAGTCTCTCTCTTATTTTTAAGCTAATAATTGGAATTTTTCATTCTTGAAAAGGGTATCCTTCCAATGCTCCATCTCAAAGCTCTCTCAACTATAGGTCAGAGACGGGACTGAATCCCGGTCTACCTAACTCCACTGCAAGTTTTCTCTCTTGAACACAAGATTCTATTTTTTACATATTAAGTATTTAAATATGTTTTTATTTATTCAGTCACTTAATATTCATGCTTAAGCCATCCTACAAAGATTATAAGGAAAGGTAATGCTTTTCCTATTTATCACATTTATTTCCTAGTGTGACTCTGAGAGCAAATGCATATTTTGCTTATTTTTAGCAATCTAGACTAAGTACTCCAAAACTTTACAAATTTTTATTTTTTTAATGAATTTTCCTATTGCTGGCATTTGATTTTGGCATTTATCAGTTTGTCTATTCCTGGTCTTGAATTTTGCCCCAAGCATTACATCTGTTCTTATATAATATAATGCACCTAAAATTTTTAGAACTTTCAATTTCAACAATGTAAGCAAGTCATATTCCTGTTGTATTAATCTTAAAGCAGCATTTTAACACCAGCTTTAAAAAATAATATATTTAATCTGAGAGTAACTTCAAAAAAGTTAATATCTGTTTGAATTTGCTCAGTATAATTATGAAATCATTTAATGTAAGAGAGAACTGGAATCTATAATAATTCCATTTCTAAACATAATCATCCCTCAAGTTGGTTTAAAAAAGAGAGAGAGATTATATTTATATGACTTTTACTTTTCAAAAAGAGAAAGGAAAGAAGAAAGAAAAAAATGTACTATTATTATTCAAGTCAACTTAATTCCAAAAGCAATGATTAAACTCCCACTACTTGTGCAACTGTTTACTAGGTGCTGGTGTTAAAAAGACAAAAATAAGAGCAGTCCTTTTCCTCAAGGAGTTTCTGCAGGGGCAAAATGTGTACAGGGAAGAATAAATGCAGCCTATGTAAAATCATTACAAAGGAATATCCCCAGTGGAGTGCTAACAACTTGAAATAATGTAGAGGGATGAGGAATGCCCTTCTGTCAGAGGCAGCATTTGAGCTAAACCTTGAATAGAACAAGAGATTCTAGCTAAATGCCTTCCCATGGGCAGAAAATACAAAAGCACTCTTTGGTTCTCTCATGGTAAATTCTGGTTTTATCAGTGGTCAAAATTTATATACAAGGTTGTCCTAAACAACTTTGCAACAATCTAGATGCCCAATTCTTAACCATTCTGGATCCTTTCCATAAACACTGAGTCTTAATGCTGATATAGGCTTCAATAGGCCCAGATGAAGACTTCCAAGGCGTTGGGAAATATTTTGTCCCCTCAGTCTTTTCTCATACCTTCTCCTTCATTTTTTTTCTTGTCCTCCTCTTCTTGGTTATTTTACAAGGCATCTAAAAATTGAGTGCAATTTTAGTATTCTTCTCCTAGGATATTTGCCCTTTAACAGACGACAATACTTAAACTAAAGGAATAATGTGCTAATATATTTTTAACAAATATTTGCTGATTCCTTTTTTCTTATATCTTTATCTCTTCTTATATCATATATATTTATATAAGATATCTCATATCTTTTAGCATATCTATATGTATACATAAATATATAGTCTTTAATTTTTTGTGATTGTGTCTATGTGACTTGCCCTATTCAAAAACTACATTACCTCAAAGTATCCTCTCTTAGAAAAAGAAACAAAACCAGTCAAAACATAAACTATATCTAATAATATATGCAACATTCAGTGCCAAAGGTCTGCAAAATCTCTTTCAAAAGGAAGAGTATTTCAACATCAGTTCCCTGAAATGTAGCCTGGTCACTGCACTAATATGAACTGTTGTTTTCATATAGTTTAGGAAAGTTTTTTTTTCTTTTTTATGACTTTAATCACAGAATGACAAGTTTTAGAAAAACCCATCAGATTACAAATGAAATCAGTTATTTTAAATCTATCTATCTATCTATGCATATGTATGTATATATGTATAATAAAAGATTTATGGGTTTGAACCTCTGCTCTAAAAATATAAATGAGACCTACTGCAATCTCAATAAATTCAAATACATTTTCCATGCTACATAGGTGAATATCTTCCTTCATTTCAGTGACTATGATAAAGTTCTCTTTTAAAATAAGGAGAAAATATTAAATTCCTGAAGCTTTTTTATTGTTTAAACAAAATTTTCACATGGGGAAATGTGAAAGAATTAGTTGACTGACCTTTCTATTAAAGAAAGATTTTAGAAAAAATGTAATCATAAAAAATAAAGATACATTAATATTGTTGCTTTATAGCCTAACATTTGTTCGAGACAACATTTATCTTTCTGAAAATGAAATTTTCCTCATCACAGAGATAGCATGATAGCAATTAATTTGTTTAAACAATTACTTAAAAAGATGTAAGAAAGATTTTAGATTTTTCCTAACTAAGAGAATTCTTTTAAGCTAAGGGAACACTGTAGATGAGGTCTAGAGATTTTCCCAATTCCCTAATAGATTATGTGAATTGGCCAGATTCACATATGAGGTGGGATTTTTTATAAAAGGAAAATAAAGACAAAACTTGGTGTCATTGCTATTAGGAAGTTGATAGAGAAAGAAATTCAGTAGATGGGCTGTGATTATATTAAATACTCAATATATTTCAGGAATTTCAAGGAGTTCACATTCTAAGTGGAGTGGGAGAGATATAATACATAAAAAGAAGGTGGTGTGGTGGTTGGAAAAGTCTGGACAGTAAATAGGAAAGCTGAAATGACCATGGATAACCTGAGAATTTCCTGAAATACTGTTCCCAGACATATTTCCCCAAATTTTGTAGAGGGTGCCAAAGCAATTTAAAACTCCCTTCTTAGAGCTATGCAAGGAAAAGGGGCATTACTTCTCTCTTTCCCCGTTTCTAGCAGAAAGTTATCCCACATAATAGTTAGAGTTAGTATTCAATTATTTGATCTTAGTCTGCCTTGGAGTTCCTTGGTGCATTTTCTTTTCCGTGTTTGTTTGAATCCTATTATGATTGTATGGAATGAGAAATTACTGTGTATCTTCAAGGTTTTTTATCCCCTGATGATTGTCCCACCCTCATCCTTAATTTCTTTTGGTGAGTTTCTACTTTAAGATATTAATAAGTTTGCCCCTGTCCCCTAGGAACTTACCTTAAGAAAAGCTCCATACTGCTTGGGAGTTGTATCAGAGGCCTCTCCCAGGTGGTCAAGCCCCATGATTGGAATGATCCTCTTGAATCCATTATAAAACTTCAGCCTCTCCCAGGAAATCTAGCCCTAAACTCCTCCTTTCGTTGTATAATTTTTCTGTCCTTTATTCCTAGATTAAAACTTTCCTCCAACCTTTGATCACTTCTTTAAAATGTTAATTTGAAGGAAGGTTTACATGTGTTGAATAATTCTATTATATTTTCCTATAAGTTAAAAGTTTTGCTGTAAAGAAGGTCTCATTTTTTCTAGGGGGGCATTTGTCTTAGGTCAATGACTTGAAGCAGTAACCTACTTTTCTCTGTAAATCTTTGCAGGGCATTGCCTCCATTTCTCTCTCTCTTTTGCAATAAAGCATTGCATTTTAAGTGATGGTTTTCCCCGGTCTTATTTTGAAAAATATCTAAAGAGGATACATCTTGATATTTCAAGGGCTCCTTAAACTTCCATTTCACACGTGATCAAACATTGGTACCAGTTAGTTGGAGTAGTGGATAAAACACTGGACATGGAGTCAAGAAGACCAAAGTCAGAATCTTAACCTCAGACACTTATGTGACTTTGGCCAAGCCACTTAACCCCTTTTCAACCTAAATTTCCTCTTCTGTTAAATTAGTATACTAGTAGGACCTATCTTCCAAGGTTGTTATAAGAATCAAATGAGATTACATAAATAGTTCTTTACTGAATTTAAATGATATGTATTATTTTTTTCTGTTGGTCATGTTTGGCCTTAGAAAAAGGTCAGAAAGTTTAGAGATTCTAGGAATTTTGGACATATTTAACTAAAAGCAGGCAGAACTTTGTTATCGGAGATGGCCACTGTGAGAACTTATATTTCATATACTGTATTAATTCCTATACATTAGTAACAATTGCTATGTATTCATTCCTATGCCCTGTATCTGGGTGGGAGATACCATCTAGTTTGCTGCTTTTTGCATTTTTTGTCCTTGGGAATCTCAAATATATTCCTTTTTAACAGACTTTGGTTAATAAATGGAAGAGACAAGGATTCTTTTACAGTATATATATCTTGTCCACATGTGGGGATGGGGAAGAAGGGTGGATAGGTTGATGGATAACCTCTTAATTAACCATCACCAAATAAATATGTCTTGGGATATTCAAGGAAAGTACTGCATAATGACCTTCTAAAAGTCTATTTATTAAGCTGCCTGACCCAGCTCAGGGTTTCTCTGGTTGTGAGAGAACCATGTAAACTTATAAAACTTTATTTATTATGATGTTGACCTAGTCAATAAATCTGATATAATCAATAAATTCATTCTTATAAAAATACATATTTTATATTATATATACCAATATATATTATTATGTATTATATTACCATACATAATCATATATATATATACACATATATATATAATACATATATACCAAAGCATTCTCACCCTAATATCAGTCTCAATATCATTTTAAACAGGACACCACTAAATGAGGGAGGAATTAAATCCCTTACTGTGACTGACAGGAGACTTGGAAGAAATTATTTAAATAGTGCATAAGCCAGAGGCAAATTAAAATTCATTGGTTGCTATCTTTGTATACTTGGAATACAAAGATAGCAATACTTGGAAATAAATCCATACACTTCAAAGTAGCAAAAAAGGTATGAGTTTGTCAAATGTTAGAATCCAGATATGAATAAAACATGCTTTGTCTTAACTTTCCCAAGGATCTTCAGTAATAATATGTAGAATGGGTTCATTAAGAAAATACTAATGAAATTAATTTTAAAACATCAATTAGAAAAAGATGATCTGAATTCAAGAGAGAATGAAAGATCCACATAAGTGGGATCTAGGAGAAGGAAGAACTAGGACAAGACAGAACAAATAGAACAGTTAAAGAAGATAGAAATACATTTTTAATGAATTTCAAATCTCATTTATAAATCAGTAAGTATTTAGTGCCTTCTATATCACAGGTACTGTACCTTTCAAAAATTTTGATACTTTCTTCAGTGATATAGTATGTTATCTTTTGATTTATATTCATTTTATGCAACTCTTATCTCTGTCCTTCATATCATTCAGGAATAGTCAATTCTCAATAATAACCTCATTCTATTTTTATTAGAATTGTATGTTTACCAGAATAGCATGGGAGGCTGTCCAATAGTTTTGATTTTACCCCTTGACCAATCATCTCATTTTTCATCATCTATTTCTCTCACATCCTTTAAGTCAATGATTTTACATATTTCTTATTTGGAATCAACTAAAAAAAAACAAATAAGACATACAAATGTAATTAAAAAAAATGAGAGAATTATTGCTAATCTGCTGTGTGACAAAAATATTATGTCAGGCATTGGGAATTATACAAACATTTACATAAAATGTAATTGTGGACCTCAAGGAGTCTATAGTATATTATTGGGATAATCAAAACTAATATTTCCTAAAATAATTTTTCATAAATACATTAGAGAGGTACAAAGCAAAATGTCTTATGAGACCCAAAGGTCTCATACTAACAGTCATTTTAAATCTTATTTGAGTGAGAGAAGAAGGAACAGGAAACTTAAACAGTTTGTTTTTTAAGGATGAGAAAGTTCATAGGTGAAAAAGGATATGGAAAACACGGCAGAGTTTAGGAACAGTCTGAATGAAGGCAAAGAAATATAATAGCTTTGTATATATGTAGTGGTAAAGAATTGTCTAGTTTGGATGTAGAACACTGTGCTTAGTGGCAAATAATATGAGATAAGGCTAGAAAATTAGAGTTTTGTCAGATTAAGAAGGACTTGCAATTTCAGAGGAGTTGAACATTATTCATTAGACAATAAATAATCAATAAAGATATTCTAGTATTAACATCATATGCAAAGCTGGAATTGTTTGGGACCATCGAGCCCAATGCTGTCATTTAACACAAGAGGACAGAAACAAAGAGTGAGTAATGAGTAATTTTCCCTTAAGCACAAAGCTAAAAAGTGTCTGAGACAGAATTGAACCCAAGTATTTTTTACTTCAAAAGAAGTGTCACTTTGTATGCCAATTTGTCCCTCCAAGTGATTGGCATAACATCTGTATCAATCTAGATCTAGGTCATCTATATCTAAGTGTGGAATAATATATATTTAAAAAGAAAAAGCAGAGAAGGTATTAGTGATATAGGAGAAATTGGGAAAAAATGATAGAGAATGAAGTATATATAGGTAATCTTCAAATCTAGAATTATTAAAACAGGTTATCCCAAAATCAAATGATTTCTTTAGGTGAAATAGAATGAAATAATGTATTAAACAATAGAAGATATTAAGAGAACTGTGTTTAGTGAAGTGTTTTTATAGAGCATATATGTAGATATATACACATATGTATATGTATTGTGTATTTATGGGATGAATTGGTAGTACAAAAATGAGCCATATAATATTGGAGGGTTATGGAGCTACTTCACACAAGCTCATGAGAGCTGATATTTAAATTTATTGGCAAAAGCTACAAATCACGGCATTGTTTTTTTAATTGCCTTAAAGCTAAGAATAGTTTTGACATTTTAAGTAAAGTTTCTTCATGTGTAAAAATGTATAAGTTAATTCTTAATTATAAAAATAAGTTCTGTATTTGGTTCTCCAGCTGTAATTGGTCAACCCCTGGTTTATGGAAAATAATGAAAGAAATGCAAATAACAAAGAAAAAATCATTAAATGTATACCATGATGTGTTTGGAAAGCTGGCTATTAAATACTTTCCCGTACAAAAATGAGAAAATTTTTAAAAAAGAAATAACATATTAATAGAAAATAAAACAAATTATTGAACATATATATGTTAAATTATTCTATATATACAAGTTTTGCCTTCAGATATTATCTAAGAAAAACAACAATTAAAAATGAGAAAGATTGACTTCCTGGTTAAGATGGCAGCAGAGTAGAAGCAGCTTGCTTAACCTCTCCTAACCCACACATATAGGACTCCTTAAGAAGACATAAAAACAAATCCAGACAAACAAAGGGACCCCACAACAGGGCACAGCATTGAAGGTATGTGGGATAGGGGCATTTCCATGCTATAAGGGGGTGAAACAGCTCTCACTAAAACATGAGCTAAGCAATCCCCACCCCACCACACCACCTACAGTGCCAAAGCCAGCCCACAAAAGCTAGAGCAAGCTTGGGGCCCCCATTAAGTACTTGGAAGTTACCTGGGGTCACCAGGGCCTACTCCTGAGAGCATCAAGACTTAAGACCCCAAGAGGCTAAAGAACGTGTGGACTTTGAACACAGACCCTAAGCGCAGGCTCAGACAGGGTTCCTGAGTGCAGGTGTGGACTCAAGTGTGGACTCGAATACTGAGAACACTCGTGGATGCAGAGCTTCGGGCAGAGGAACAAGCAAGGGGACCACCAGGGGGCTTGACCCTGAGAACAACTAGACCTGAGACCTCAGGAGCCTAAAGAGCTCAGACAGACTCTAGGTGTGGGGATAAACCTGAAAGGGCACGAGGCTCACAATGGCAAGTCATCTACAGGAACCCCAAAAGAGAAAGATCAGAAATGTGGAAAATATATGTAAGGTAATGGGGTCACCAGGGATATTATAATAACTTAAGTGGTTTGTGGGATCACACTCTGGGATTTATGGGAGACTGGACCAGGATGGAGAGACCAGAGTTTACTGGATTCCCATAGGAATGGCAGTTGATCTTAACTGTCACTCAGCTTCCACTAGGCCAGAGTATAGTAACAGCCTAACAAGGTAAAAGGGACTTAACAGCTTTAATTATGTTTGACTAAAAGGTGGGAAAGGGATTTCTATACTTAAAATCTAAAGGATAAAACCACAGGGCAATGGAAGGACTTATTCTACTCTTATCTAAGTGATCTAAACTAACAGGGCACAAGGAGCTATAAATGGAGTCTCTGCCTCAGACCTGGAACCTGCCAGGCTTGAGTACAGCTAGGGGATTTTGTGGCTTTGGGATTCTCACTGCAATCCACTGATGATCTCTGGATGACAGGAGCTAAATTTGTCTCAGGAACGAAGTTGAGAAGGTGTTTGCTCAAGTCTCTGTCCACCAGATAGATCCCAAACTCCTCCTCTTCCTTGGCACAGGACTGTAGATCTTGACTCTTTGCTAAATGCCACCATCACACAAGATCCCAGGGGAAAATCAGGATGCAAGGTGTCCTTTGCTGGGAGGTCTCCCAGACTGGCAACAGTTTTTGCCCACCACTAATGGAGTCCTCACTCAGTGCACAGACACACTTCCTCCTCCCTCATTCCATCCTGGAATTCCCAGCTCCAGCTCCTTCCTGCTATGTACTTAATATATAATCAATACCTAATATAATCTTATCTTCCTCACAACAGTTCCCCCCCTTTGCATAAAGCCAAAATTACCAACATTTTGGTATTTGTGCACTACAAACTAAACTAAAATTCTAACCCAAAATATGAAATATGTAACACTCAACAACTTTCACAAAGAGAAAATCCAGACAACAGAGCAAACAGCAGAGGAGAACAAACAAATAATCATCTCTAAACATTCTCAAAATAATGAAAACTGGTCAAAAGCTATTGAAGAGTTCAAATCTGAGATGATGAGAAAGATGGAAGAGAATTGGTGAGAAAAGTGGGTAATAGCTCAAAAGGAAATTAACAGGTTAGAAGAAAGAAACTCCCAATTGGATAAAGATGACCAAAAATCAAATGAAATGGTAACCAAATTGGAAACCAAAATCTGGCAAGAAAATAACAGGCTAAAAGGCAGAATTTCACAATAGGAAAGTGAGGCAAGTCAATTGAAGACCAGAAATGACCAGATTGAAAAGGAAAACCAGTCTCTAAAAGCTAGAATTGAGCAATTAGAAGCTAATGATCTCTCAAGACAGCAAGAACAAATAAAACAAAGTCAAAAGACTGATAAAATAGAAGGAAACATGAAATATCTTAATGGGAAATTGACAGATCAAGAAAACAGGTCTAGAAGAGACAATTTAAGAATCATTGGTCTCCCTGAAAAAGCAGAAATTAATTTGGACTCCATACTAAAAGAAATTATTCAAAAAAAACTGCCCTGAAGTTCTACAACAAGAGGGCAATATAGACATTGAAAGGATCCATAGATCATCCTCTACACTAGACCCTGAAAAGACAACCCACAGGAATATAAAAGCCAAATTCAAGAGATTCCAAGTAAAAGAAAAAATTTTACAAGAAGCCAGAAAGAGACAATTCAGATATCAAGGAGCACCAATCAGGATCACACAGGATCTGGCAGCCTCCACACTAAAAGATCTCAAGGCTTGGAATATGATATTCAGAAAGGCAAGAGAACTGGGTCTACAACCAAGGATCAAATACCCATCAAAACTGACTGTATACTTCCAGGGGAAAGTTTGGGCATTCCACAAGATAGAAGATTTCCAAGTATTTGCACAGAAAAGACCAGGACTAAATGGAAATTTCAATATCCAACCACAAAAATCAAGAGAAACATGAAAAAGTAAATAAGAAAGAGAGGAGAAAGAAAGAAAACTCATATTTTTTAAATTTGCCTCTTTAAGGGCTTCAATAAGATCTAATTATTTTTATTCCTATGTGGAGAAATGTTATGTGTAATTCTCTGTAGTGAACTCTATTCATTATTATAGTATTCACTATTATAGTAATTAGAAGAATTACTCATAAAGGAGAGGTTGGAGTACTAAATGATCTAAGATGAAATGGGGAGTGGGAAAGAGGGGGTAATAGTAGAAGACACAAAGAGAAATTTGCATGAATAAGAAAAATAGGATATTCTATTACACACAAAGAGGGCATGGGAAGGAGAAGGGATGAATATTATTATTAGAAGGAGAGGAAAAGAGCATTAAGAGGTAATATTTAAACCTTACTCTCAGTGGAATTAACTTTGAGAGGAAAGAGTAGCTTTATCCATTGGGATATAAAACTCTATCTAAGCCTACCGAGAAAATCAGAAGCGATACAGCAAGGGGAGCAGGGGAATGGGGAGGTATAAAAAAGGAGGGAAGAAGAAGGGGGATGGAATTCATTAGGCCTTAAATATAAAAAGAGGGGAATAATAAGGGAGGAGGTAGAAAGGGAAATAAATCAAGGGAGGGGACAAGGGTTACTGGCTAAAAGCAAACCACTGATTTAAAAGGAAATAGTGTAAGAAGAAAGGGTAGAACTAGGAGAGGATACCAAAATTTTTGTGAATAAACAACTGATAATTATAACTCTGAATGTGAATGGGATGAACTAGCCCATAAAATGGAAGCAAATAGCAGAGTGGATTAGAAACCAAAATCCTACCATATGTTGTCTACAAGAAACACATATGAGGTAGGTGGATATACACAGGTTTAAGTTAAAGGTCTTGAGCAAAATCTTTTGGAAAAAGAAGGCAGGAGTGGCAATCATGATTTCTGACAAAGCAAAGTAAAAATAGATATGATTATAAAAGACAGGGAAGGTAATTATATCGTGATAAAAGGCAGTATAGACAATGAGGAAATAACAGTGCTCAATATGTATGCACCAAATAGCATACTATCCAAATTCATAAAGGAGAAACTGGCAGAGGCCAAGAAGGAAATAAATAGCAAAAACATACTAGTGGGAGATCTAAATATTTCTCTTTCAGATGTAGGTAAATCAAATCAAAAAATAAATAAGAAAGAGATAAGAGAGGTGAATGAAATCCTAGAAAAATTAGATTTAATAGATATGTGGAGAAAAATAGAGACAAAAAGGAATACACCTTCTTTTCATTTGCACATGGTACATTCACAGAGATTGGCCATGTAATAAGGCATGGAAACATTGCAAACAAATGCAAAAGAGCAGAAATAATAAATGTAAGCTTCTCAGATCATAATGCAATAAAAATAATAATTAGTAACGGCACCTGGACAGGAAAATCAAAAACTAATTGGAAATTAAATAATATGATTCTCCAAGACCAATTAGTCAAAGAAGAAATTATAGAAACAATCAGCAATTTCATTGAAGGGAATGACAATGATGAGACATCCTACCAAGCTCTGTGGGATGCAGCCAAGGCAGTACTCAGGGGGAAATTTATACCCTTGAGTGCATATATTAACAAATTAGGGAGGGCAAATATTAATGAATTGGGCATGCAACTTAAAAAACTAGAAAGTGAGCTAATTAGAAAACCCCAGATGAAAACTAAATTAGAAATATTAAAAATCAAGGGAGAAATTAATAAAATCAAAATTAAAAAAACTATTGAATTAATAAATAAGACTACAAGCTGGTATTTAGGAAAAAAACAGATAAAATAGGCAAAGTACTAGTCAATCTATTAAAAAAGGAAGAAAACCAAATTGACAATGTCAAAGAGGAAAAGGGAGACCTCACCTCTAATGAAGAAGAAATTAAGGCAATTATTAAAAAATACTTTGCCTAATTATATGGCAATAAATATAGCAATCTAGGTGATATGGATGAATATTTACAAAAATATAAATTACCTAGATTAACAGCAGAAGAAATAGAATACCTAAATAATCCCATATCAGAAAAAGAAATTGAAAAAGCCATCAAAGAACTCCCTAAGAAAAAATCACCAGGGCCTGATGGATTCACAAGTGAATTCTATCAGACATTCAAAGGGCAACTAATCCCAATACTATACAAATTATTTGATATAATAAGCAAAGAAGGAGTCCTACCAAATTTCTTTTATGACACAAATATGGTATTGATTCCAAAGCCAGGTAGATCAAAAACAGAGAAAGAAAACTACAGACCAATCTCCCTAATGAACATAGATGCAAAAATCTTAAATAGAATACTAGCAAAGAGACTCCAGCAAGTAATTAAGAAGATCATCCAACATGATCAGGTGGGATTTATACCAGGAATGCAAGGATGGTTCAACATTAGGAGAACCATCCACATAATTTACCATATCAACAGTCTAACCAACAAAAATCACATGATCATCTCAATAGATGCTGAAAAAGCCTTTGACAAAATACAGCACCCATTCCTAGTGAAAACACTGGAAAGTATAGGAATAGAATAGAATAGAAGGACCTTTCCTAAAAATAATAAACAGTATATACCTAAAACCATCAACAAGCATCATATGCTTTGGGGATAAATTAGAAGCCTTCCCAATAAGATCAGGAAACAAGGATGCCCATTATCACCTCTATTATTCAACATAGTACTAGAAACACTAGCAGTAGCAATTAGAGAAGAAAAAAAATTGAAGGTATCAAAATTGGCAATGAGGAGACTAAGCTATCACTCTTTGCAGATGATATGATGGTCTACTTAAAAAATCCTGGAGAATCAACTAAGAAGCTTGTAGAAATAATCAACAACTTTAGCAAAGTTGCAGGATACAAAATAAATGCACATAAATCATCAGCATTTCTATATATTTCCAACACATTAGAGCAGCAAGAAGTAGAAAGAGAAACACCATTTAAAATCACCCTGGACAATAAAAAATACTTAGGAATGTATCTACCAAAACAAACACAGCAATTATATGAAAACAACTACAAAACACTTTCCAAACAATTAAAATTAGATCTAAAATTAGATCTAAACAACTGGAAAAACCTTGATTTAACATAATAAAAATGACCATTCTACCCAAATTAATTTATCTATTTAGCCCCATACTTATCAAACTACCAAAAAACTTTTTTACTGAATTAGAAAAAGCTATCACAAAGTTCATTTGGAATAACAAAAGATCAAGAATAACAAAGGAAATAATGAAAAAAATGTGAAGGAAGGTGGTCTAGCAGTACCAAGTATTAAACTATACTATAAAGCTTCAGTCATCAAAACGGTATGGTGCTGGCAAAGAGACAGAAGGGAGTATCAGTGGAATAGACTTTGGGTAAGTGATGTCAGTAAGACAGTGTATGATAAACCCAAAGAGCCCAACTTTTGGAACAAATATCCAGTATTTGACAAAAACTGTTGGGAAATTTGGAAAACAATTTGGGAGAGATTAGGCTTAGATCAGCATTTCACACCCTACACCAAGATAAATTCAGAATGGGTGAATGACTTGAATATAAAAAGGGAAACTATAAATAAGTTAAGTGAACACAGAATAGTATACTTGTCAGATCTCTGAGAAAGAAAAGATTTTAAAACCAAGCAAGACTTAGGGAAAATTACAAAATGTAAAATAAATGATTTTGATTATATCAAACTAAAAACCTTTTGAACAAACAAATCAATGTAGCCAAAATCAGAAGGGAAACAAATTGGGAAAAAAATCTTTATAACAAAAAACTCTGACAGGGGTCTAATTACTCAAATATACAAGGTAATAAAGTGTCTTCTGTAACTTGCATTGTCTCTAGATCTTTATTTTTGGGTAACGATTCCAAACCCTAACTCTTGGAAGCAACACACAGTATTGATTCTAAGAAGGAAGACAAGGGTTTAAAAAATAAAAAAGTAAATACATTTTTTAAATAAGAGAAAAAGCTTCTAGCCAATAAAAGTTTTATTGAGAGAGACTGGTGTCTTAGCAAAGCTGTCATTAGATTTTCCTCACAATCTAAGACAAATATCACTTTTATACCATAATACTTCATCTTTTCTGGAAAGGTGCTCCTACAGCCATTTCCCCAACCAGTCCCTATATGTCCTTGATGGTAAAGAACTGCCTTATGAGGTAAGTCTTCTGTCTTTCTGTGCATGCCCAATGAAACTTCTACCTAGAGCAATGATGGGCGAACTATAGCCCACAGGTCAGATGTGGGCCTCCTGAAATGTTCTATCCTGCCACATGACATTATTCCTAATCTGACGAATACAATGTGTAGGATTTAATACTACAATGAATCTTCAAAAGAGTTGCCTTAGAAACAGACTGAGAGATGAGTATTTCCTTTCCTTTGGCCCCCTCTTTAAAAAGTTTCCCCATCACTGCCCTAGAAGGTCTGGTCTTTTGATTGTTAGAAGGAAAATTAGATTAGCATAAGGACATTTGAGGGACAGAGGACAGCTTGCTGACAGCCTGAGAATTCTGTGTGTCTGACACAGAGAGGAGAAAAACAGTTGATCTTCTGGGGTAAGGGACATCTGATTTCTTCTGTGTATGGAGCCTAATCTCAAGAGGATTACTTCAATCAAGATCTGATTTGCTGGAGACTGGCCAAGCAGTGGTGAGACATTTTCAGTGGTGCACACTGAATGTCAACAATCCTAGCTCCATCCCTAGTCTTGGATTTAACTGGCAGTTTCCCCGGACATGTTTGAGGATCTGCTGAAGGCATCCACTAAAGACCTTTGATCTTGATGTGAGATCCCAGACTATAACTGGACCTTGTTTTCCCAGCTGGTAGATTAGTGTTTGAGTAGATATTTCCTCTCAAGCTTTGGGAGAATCCCCTTAGTGATTTAAAAAATAGAAAACCTGATCCCTTCCATTACCTGTCCCCAATTCATTATTAAACCCTTTTATACAGACCTTCCTTGTTTTTCCTCCTTTCCAAGACAAACCTGGCACCTAACTGACAGCAAAGACCCACTGTGATAGACCCAACAAGCTATCCTTTTGGTTTTCCTCTCTACTCCATTTCCCCATTCCTCCCCTTAACCAAACTATCTAGGAGTTATTTACCCACAGGATATGTAATGAGGATAATTTGAGGAAAGGTGTGTGGGACAAGGGAATTTTGAAAGGAAGTTATCAGGGATTTGTTAGATAGTAAATCTAGATTATAGGTAGGCTGGAACAGGGAGATTCAGGATATAATATAGCTGAAGACAAGGAGTACAGCACTGATGGGAAAAGATCTTCAGGGAGAGGGAGAATTAATCTAACAGGCAAATACAGCAGGGCTTATAGACCAGGACTCAGACTTAAACACAGGCTGAGGGAAATAGACTGAAATTAACAATCAGGCTTTGGTTAATTTCACAGGAAGGGACTTGTTTTGAAGTTACACCTTCCTTCAAGATGGACACCCCGGCTTCCCTTCAAGCCCAGAGTATGCTGGTTCTTTCCCTCTTCTTCCCTCTCTTAATAACTAACTGACAAATTATACTAATAGGTCTGTTGAAACACAAAAGGGTTTATTAACTTCAAAAGGATGATCTGACAGGAAAGTGGATTAAGGAAGCCCTAACAGTTGTCTCAGGAACCTCAGGTGGGGGAAGGGAGGCAGAGATGGAGTCTGAGTAAGGACCTGCCTTTAACTCAAGCTTACAAAGTGCTCTTGATATCTAAAGGGAATAAATGATGACTGACTAGTTTCTTTATATCTAATATTGTCAATTATAGTTAACCCTTCACAAATTTGTACTCCTCTCTAATTACTCTCCTTATTAACTCCACAGACACATAAGGTAAGGGAGGGAAGGTAGGAAATAATATACGGAAGGAAGATATAAAGGGTTTATCCAAAATAACAATTTCTTAAATAAATATTTCAAAGCTAGGCTAAATTTCAATTCTACAGATAGGTAAGGAGGCAGCTCAGTTGGTCAGACAACCTCCCTCCATGGGAGACCCAAACCAACTGACTTTTCCCTCAAGATTCCAAACCCCTAACTGATTTCAGAACTCAGCCAAAGCTTGAAAAAACTATATGACCCCCTCTCTCTATACTACAGATATCTTATTTAATCCACAGATATTTATATTATCATAACATGATCTAGAATTTGGAGAATGCTTTCTGAGTGAGTCACTCTCTTCAGTTTAGATTGGAAAAGTTGGGTGGGGCCACGTCTTATTGCAAAATGCTGATATACAGTGAATTACAGAAAAGGGGAAGTTATAGAAATTTCATTTAATATGAAGTCACAGAGAAAATCAACTAAATACAGTACATTCAATTTGCTATATAACATTATATAATGTAATTACCATAATTATTAATCAATATCCAAGATTAATTCAGTGTTCAGGGATTCTAATTCTCTTCAAAACTGGCTTTATTTGTGAGTAGAGAATATTTGTTCCAGTAGGATTACATTAGTTTCCGTACAGATGATTCAATATTAGTAAAATAATGACCATAACTAATCATATTATCAATAACATATGATCACAGCAAAAGATATGAAAAAATAATTTCATAAGATATGCAATTAAGTCATAACAATAAAAAGAATGAAAGTGTTATATTATTTTTAAATAATTTGTTTTATTCTGAGGACTATCATTATGTTTAGTAGGGAAACATCAGAAGTTTTCATGTTAAACACCAAGAAATTTAGGTTTTTTAAGGACATAGAAGAGTAATATTAAAGGAATAATTTAAAAAAGAAGAAATATGAGGCCTTAAGAGATTTCATAAATTGTTAAAATTAGTATTTCTTAAAACTAGTATAAATTTGTAAGAATAAAAAGTTGACTTGTAACCTAGAGACAAGACTTAGTTTGGATATGATAGCTGTCTTTATATTTTTTAAGGGTGGTTTTATTTTAAAGCAATTGAATTCATTCTTCTTGATTTGACTTGAATATTCCAAATATTTTGCATAATTTTTAGAACTATGTCAGTCTTTAAATTTAAATACATAGAATTTCTTTTGCTATTATATGCAAATTGCTTTCATGGAAGACTATAACCTAAGTACCAATCTTTCCTAAGACATAGTAGCAGAGAAAAACAGATCTTTGTACCCCTTTTATTAAAAGGCATTTATCATTATAAAACCTCAATAATTGAGATGAATGGTTAGAGGAGAAGACAAATTAATTAAAAATATAAATCAGACAGTATTTTAAAAGAAATATCCTATACAATGTGAGAACCATATATTGAGTCTACTATTAACCTGGTTCTGTTCTTCGTATAGGCATATAATTCATTGGCAATAAACAACATATCATTCAGGGCATAAACCACTCAGTCTCTGGTAATTAGTAAGTTAAAAATACTAAATTAAATGTTCAGAGTTCCTATGTTTAGAGTTTCTAAGCCCTTTTAATACTGAAAATGGAATTTTAAGTATTTTAAACAATCTGCATTTTAAAGTAAGATAAAACTTTCTTCTGGAAACTTATTTAGACTATGAATTTGCTTAGGAAACCCTTTTTAAAAAATTATACTTCTCCAGTCACATCTAATTTATCATTAATTCTCAATTAGTGAGGGACCAAATTAATGAGCTGTTAATGAGTATCACAAATTCCACTGAAGTACAGCCTTTTGTGATTCCACATAACTCTAGGTGTATGGGAGATAACAGCTGAAAAATCCTTTGGGATGTGCAAACATTGACATTCAAGCTTTATTCTAGTCCATGGAACACGCTTCTCCAGAGTAATGAGATAACTTCCTGGGAATGGAGGGTGGGAATGGAATTGGTGATAGCAGGTATATGTGGATTTTAAGATGAGAAAATATGAGATTTTGAAGACTTATGCAATTTGAATTACCCTGAAAGGTGAATGGAGAGAGTAAAACTGAATAAGATGAGAATTTCACCATAGACATCAAAGCACCAGCAAATGGAATGGCATTCAGAGTGAATCACTAGTCGTAGTAGAATTAAATTCTACTGTCTCAGTCTTTTACAATTTCATTTTTATATTTACAATTATACTTATAATTTTTATATTTACAATTATTTTATTGTAACTGTAATTTATAATAACAAATATATTTACAATTATATTCAATTGCCTAATGGAAAATGAAATGTAATATTTCTCTAAATAAATCAAGCTCATCAAACATAAACACACACCATTTATTCCCTCCCACACCAACATGTAGCCTTTTTAATGGATGGGTCAAAGGGCCTAAGCTAGTAATAAAATTAGAAGAATGAATTTGCTAGCTATAAAGGATGGTATGAGCTGTACCCATGCTGAGCCTGAAACTGATTATAAATGTAACAATGCTTGTACCTAGGTAAACAGAGTGTTAAGTGAAACTCTCACAGCTAGACACCAGGCTCCTTTAAGATGTCTAATTTCCAGCCCCTTTCCTGCTGAGGAAGTAGCCTCCTATTGGTGTTTAGTTGGTTGACTGGAAGTGAATATTGGACTTCCTGTTCTAAGGCAATGAAGTTTATCCCAGGTGAAAACTGATCAGAACCTTTCCTTGCTTGTTGGCTGTCCTTACTTGGCCTTAGAAGGTAGGCAAAAACCATAAAGTTCTCAGGTTAAGGCTATGGGGTTTATTGATAATAGGAGTATTGGTAATAAGGTAGTGCAAGGAGGATTAGGAAGTACTGAGAACTAAGGGTGAAAGATTTATCTACTCAAGTTGCTACTAGGGCTTGTCAAGATGCTCTTCTGCTGACCCAGGGCAAAAAGCCCTGGGTCAGAGTGATGTGATCTCTAGATAATAAATAAAGTTGATCTTTGACTAAAGGTTTGCCAGTGCTGATAGTATTGATAAGTTGTTCTGTAGAATTGGTTTTACCCTATCCTAGGTCTAACAAGTACCCATGTTCCCACTCCCACCTCCTAGGGTAAGGGATAAGTGAGAGGTCAGGGGAGAAGTCAGGAAAGAGAAGAACCCAGCCCTGGGTCTCCAGGGCTTTATATACCCTTGGGGCAACTGACAGTTGGTGCTTGCCCTTTGGCTCATGCCACTGTCAACATTCCAACCAGGGCAACTGACAGGTTGCCACAAGCCAACATGGCAAAATTAATAATCCTATATTACACCTTGCACATTGAAAGTTTTGTGTAAAAGGATTAGAAAGCTCTAGGGGAAATAATTTCTATCAGCAAATAGATAAGAGATAAGAAGAGAAGAGATCCTTAGCAATTTGTTCTTAAAGCCAATGACAGATAAGATCATTCACTCTGGTTACTAGTACCCCATTACCCTGTGATATAGATTTTGTTTCACTATAATAGTACTTCACTCACAAAGCCTATGATTACCCATACTTCCAAGGATCTGGCTCATTGGTCCCTCAAAGGTTGTGATAAGGTAAGGTACAGATATATCAGACAGATTTGCAAAATAATTAAGGAACTTTGTTAGTATTAAAAAAAGTTGTACTTAAAGTCAGAAATAATTTTTTCTTTGCTATATCTCAAATTGTTAGTTTTATGACTAAAATCAAGTGACATAACTCCTCCAAAAACCAATTTCTTCTCCTGCAAATTAAAATAATGATTCTTTCATTATGCCTCTAACAGAAATATGTGACAATATTGTTTTATAAACTTGTTAGAATTATGTAATTTTGGGGATGAATGAAATAATTTTTATTCAAATATAAACAATAAATAACAATATTTATCTGGAAATCTGTATCTTGAAATTGTCATTTAAAAATTTAAACCCACCATGTGCAAGCATGTTAAAAAATGTCCTAAGTGAAAGAGGGATTAAAATGTTTTTCCCCCTTTTTAAATAAGTATCATTTTCTTCATAATGCTTTCTCCCAATTTCAAATCAGATGCTGAGATTAAACAAACATGGATAGAGGAAGCACTTTTTTTGTATTTGTAGAAATTTGTTCTCATTGGATTGGCATAGAGAGATTTTTCTATTTATCATTTTTCTGTAAATACTTTTTGCCCCCAACCTATGCTAATGGATTGGCAGAATCAGATTGGATTATCATGACATTTCACAAATAGCATTTTCATGATGATCAAAAGGAGATTAAAGGATGTGAGTTTTTGGTACATGACCTCCCTTTATATTGCTTACACAAGCAGAGCATCCTGTGATTGCAGGTTTGTTCTTCTCCAATTCCACTTCAGTGCTGACATTTTCTTCCCTGGGGTACCTTTACAGGTAGAAAATGCCATGAATTTTTCATTTCATAAATAAGATCAGGATTGATGGCATTATTCATTACTAAAAGTGTTTTATTTCCTTTGATATTTAAATAGTCCCAATATTAATCTTCACATAATATTATTAACTGTTTTCCTAAATTACAAGATGATTATTTTAACAGGTTTCTACAGATTTTTTTTGATTACATAAAACCATTTTAAATACAAAGGTTGATAAAATAATCAGATGCCATTTTACAAGTCAATTGTTTTCAAGTAAAAAAAAATTTCTTCTTGCTCTCATGCTAAATGTTATCAAGAATGGTATGAGAAGCTTTAGTATGGATTTTTAAAAGATTATTGTCTTCTACCTATGATTATCTGATCAATCCATAAATTCTCTACATTAGGTATGCCTAATTCCATTCCTTTCAAATTACTCCTGCCTTTTCTATATTATTTTATGAGTAAGAAAGGAAAATATTTGGAGGCCATTGCTTCCTATCCAGACCAATCCCATTCAACTGGTTGATGTGAGAAAAGTTAGGGGATATTTCTCTTTGATATCAGAAATGAGGTTAATTATTGGGCCTGGAGAGGCAGTCAAATCTATTTCTAGTGCCTCTAATTTGGAACTCAGAAGTAATTTTTATATATAAAAGTGACTTCTTTAGAGTCAAACATAGCAACTATCTCAGAATGGATAGGACTGATAGTAGGTCTAGTACTTTATCCATTGAGCCACAATAAAGAATATATATATATATATATATATATATATATATATATATATATATATATATATATATGTAGACATACTATATGTACAGTTTTAATACAAAGTAGTTTTAAAAGGGAATATATTAGCAGTGACAGGGAATAAGTAAGACTTTGTGTAAGAGATATTGCATTAACTGGTTATTGAAGAAAAAGTATTTTGAGAGAAGGTGGTGAAAAAAAAAGTATCTCCAGACATGGAGAAAGGAAATGAATGTGAAAGAGTGTGCTGGCCTGTATTATTGAAATATAAGGGAAAAGGAATAATATGTAAGAAGAATAGCTTTCAATATAAAAGGAAGAAGTTTATATCTAATCCTTGAGTTAGTAAAGAATGTTTTTGGAATTTATAGAATAGGAATAAAGGCATGATATCCTTTAAAATAAGTACTTTGGTGGTTTTATGGAGGATGGGTTGGATTAAGGAGAAGTTTGAGGCACGAGGATGAAATAGAAGATGTTAAAAACAATCAAGGTAAGAGATTATGAAACAATTGGGGATTTCTGGATGTGGGAAGAGGAAGAGATGAAAGCATTCTTGAAACAAGAGGAGTCAGCAGCAGAGTGTATAAGTGTAGTAGGGTGGGATGAAAAGGATAGGATAGAAACAGGAACCTTTGACTGAAAAGATTATATTTGTTGTTATTTTTATGGGGGAGATAACGAGGGTTGTGAATTTAGCCTAAGGGAAAAATATTTCACAATTATTTTTAGTAGAAAAAATCTGTGACACTTTCTATTCTCTTGCCCTCAATATGTTTAAATTTTCTTATCAAGTCTAAATAAGCTGCCACCTCATAAAACACAGTAACTGAATTGGCTATATCCACATAATTTATTGGAAAAATAAAAATATGTAAAATAAATCAAGTAAACCTATATGAAGAGCTTACCCAAATATCACCTCAAACTCCCAAAGCCATAAGTCACAGAAAGGAGATAAGAGAAGGGAAATACGTCTGCATGTGTAAGGTCTTGCTCTAATCTATAATATACCAAGAGAAATTTAGGAAAGAGGAAGAAAGGTTGGAAGTAAAATCTCCTCATCTCTTCAAAGATATTTTCAAAAGCTTCCTGTTCTTGACCGTGTTTCAGTCTCATATCTTCTTGACCATGTTTCCATCTCATAGCCTGGTGTTCTTGCTTATCTTTCTCCCTCTTGACATGGATCCATACTGATATACATTATTCTCCAGACTATAATCTGTACTTTACGATGCCCCAGTTGTTCATCTTGAAGTCTCATTTCAGCCATAGAATTCATACACAGGAAATAACTTATGCTTCTGTGACCTCTCACTCTGATTAGATGACCCTTACCAGAATGAATGTACACTTATAGAGGGAGCTCAAGCCAGAAATATCTCATTTTTCTTTAGGCTGCACCCTAAACTTCCACTATATTCCACCATGAGAGGTGTCTCTCCTTGTTGTTCTCCCTCTTCACTTCTCAGTTTCCTTTTATGTGTTGTCTTGTTCCATTAAAACATAAGCTCTGTGACGTCAGGGATTGATTTTTTTTTCTACTTGTATTTGTATTCCAATGATTTATTAGAGCATGCGGCATATAGCAAGCAATTAATAAATGTTTGCTGACTGAATGATTAATTGACTACATACTCTTTTCAATACTACTTTTGATATCTCCAAGTGTAGTTACTGGTAGCTCTGGTATCAGACTCCCAAATCCCACTGCTAAATGCCTACTTGCCAGACCAGGAGCACTATTCCACCTATCCCATATGTCTCACTGATCCCTTTGTCCTGAGCAGTGCAGGGAAGTGTTTCTTTAGGTTAAAGGCAATAGAAATAATGACTCTTAAAATTGGTATTCTCTCTTATATTTCAACAAGCTCTGGTATCTCACTAATTTATTTTATGTGATATCTGCTTTGGCTTTTATTGTGCCAAATCATAAATATAATGAAGGGAGATTTCAGCCAATCTACTCCAATTTCATCAGCAGATCAGCAAACATTCAAACACCCTATATCCTACATTTGTGGAATAACTTCCTTTTATTGGCTGCAGAATCAAAAAGCATGTATCTTTAAAATCAACTATAAGGGTACAATCTCTCTTTTTCCTAGGAGTCTTTTCCTGTTATATCCAGAGGTTCACCCCCATTCTTCACCCATAATGCAGCTACAATTAACTAAACCCTAACAGGAAAAGAGATGGTCCCTCCCACCCTTTCAGCATGATTAATGTTGAATTGTAATAATTTCAAAATGATATCTTTCTTTATCTTCAGATTTCTAAGGTCAACCAGCTTCCAAACTAAAGTAATTTACTTCCAGGTTTCAAGATTTGTCATTGGGCTGCCTTTTGTTAGAGGCAGGGTGAAAATCTGCACCTTATTTGTCTGTAAACAAGTACTCCCATAGGTAAGCAAAATTGGCAAGCTATTGATCTTTGCCGCCACCTGGCTGAAGAAAGTTTGTGCTAGCATCTTCCTTGTGAGACACGTCTGTCCTGTGATGAAATAATGATGGTGGAGTTGCTCTCTCTAAATCTAAATCTCTTCTGTTGAAATATCCACTAATGGGGACAGGCAGGTAACATCCCACAGTTGAGCTCTCTGGCCAATAAGGAGGACACAATTTTCTTTATCAATCAGAGACAAAAAGGACTTGTTCAGTCTCTCTTTTGTCTTAGGGTGCTAGTGAGTGAGCCATTCTTTGTACGTAGATAAATGCATCTGTTCACAAACAATGTTATTTCTGGAGAAATTACTTCATATTCTTTAATGGTTAAAAATCCAAATGGTATACCCTTTTACTTTTGTCCAGAGAAATTTTTTGGGAATGTTTGTTTTTATTGTCTATTTTGTTGCTCCTCCTGTTTCAGAGTCAGCTGTATAGCCATGGTGACCTTGGATCTAGGGTTCCAGGCAGGACACTACAGAGAGTCACTCCATCAAAGAAGACAAGAAAAGCCAGATTGCCTCCTTAGCCTAAAATAGTTTTCACACTTGGAATTTTAGACCTTGCCCAATTTAAACTTTGTTGATCAGTGAACCTAATCTCCTTTCCCTCTTCTAAAGACTGAAGTGATAAAATGGAAGGTAATGAGGAAGATTAAGTCTCATATATTAGAGAAGTAATTTGTATACATGTGATTATAATTTTTTAAAATAAATGTACATTTTATTAAAGCTAGTCTGTAAATGTTTAAATGAAACAAGTGTGTAGAAAACTCACACTACACTTGAAGGTACAGTATTAATATAGTGGAAAACCTAGACACTTTCAATTCCCTTAAATGTACCAGAGGGCCCTAATATTACCATATTAATGTAAATCATTTGATCTACAGAAAGTGTGGGCCAGAATAAACAGTGTTACCTTTTAATATCAAGGACTCTAATTACTCAAAAAAGAATATCCTAAAATAAGCCCTCACTTGGGGATTAAAGTTAGTTAAGTTTCTTGGCTCTAAAGTTCAGTATCACTTTTACCTACTTTGAGGAAAGTGGTATACCGTTGTGGTTGTCCAGTCTTCCGTGGCAAAAAGTTATAGACTGAGGCTGAGTTGCACCTCTTAACTAAGGCATCTAGATGACTCAATGGACAGATCACCTGCCCTAGAATTAGGAAGACCTGAGCTTAAATCTGGCCTCAGACACATAGTAGTTTTGTGACATTGGGCAAGGCACTCAACTCTTGTTTGCCTTAAGTCATTGAAGAAAGAAATGAGAAACCACTCTAGCATTTTTGCCAAGAAATCCTCATGGACAAAATAGTACACAGGATAAAATGTTGGATACAAATAAATATAATATATTAGAAATATTAATTAGATACAATATAATAATAGCTTTATGGATGTTCAAGGACTTAAAAGTCTGATATGAAGGTCTTGCCAATCTATTTTCAGTGTTGCTAACCATTTAACTTCCACCTTGCTCTCAGATCTTACCTATGGCTCTAAGATGATATATGTGCAGCAGCCTCAACCTCCTAAAACATCTTGGCATAAGGGCTAAATTAGGTTGAAATTAATTAATGGACCACCATCCCATTGGTGAACTAAAGGGGTATGTACTCCAAGCATGTGAAGTCTTCCCATGGTGGAATGGATAGATGAGAATGTTTTCAATGGCCATGAAGATGGCTAAAGCAGGCCCCATGGAATGCTTAGAGCTTAATTAGAAATCTAAGATGGCAAGGTCATCCATTGTATCCCAAGGCATCACCAGATATATCAACTTTTTCTTGATAATGCTGGAAGAGAGAATCAGACTGACAATTTTGGATAACACTGCCTCAATTAAATTCAATTCATGCATAAATCTAGATAACCCTCTGAGATGTCATTGATATTCTTAAAAATGAAGGACAGACAACAAAATATTAGAAATATAATTATTTTAAAATATAATATATAGATATAATATTGCATATAAAAATTATCACAATACAGAAGAATAATAAAATCAGCATAATAAAAATTTAAAAACATTATACTCCCTCTAGGTAATCTGAAGAACAATATTAGCAAGAAAACAGAAAACAAGTCAAATTCATCAGTTATAATATTAATTGGAAATTATCTGAGTTCTTTTAAAAAGAGTTAACTGGATAAAGAAACAAACTTTATTAAAATGGTGTTTATTAGAAAGTAGATAAATAAATATGTTGCAACTATATTGAAGTTTAGAAACTTACATAATATATATCATTATATCATGTACCTGCAAATTCAAAGAAAAATGCATATCAGTAATGGTACCTAATAAAGTGAAATTCAAATAAAAAATAAAACAAGCAAAATTATTGCATATTAGAAAAAGGTAAATAAAATTATTAATTTATGTGGACAAAATAGTTCAACAGATAATTTCTTCAAAGAGTAAGAGTAAATCAAGCAGGAACAGACTACATATATATGCATACACACGATCTATTAACATAATAAAGTATGTTCATCACAAATCATAAATTATTTTTATTATATTGAGATACAGAAAAACATTAATAAATTTTTTTAAACATTATGATTTCCAAAGTAAAACACTAAAAATAATAGCTCTTTGATTTTTCCACAAAATAAACCAAGATAAAGCATAAATATACTGGGGATAAAATAAAAATCATTCCCTCTAGAAACATATACATAAATGCAGAAGCTTTTAATTCTATATTTAACATATGTTTAGGAATAAATAATTATAATGATAAGATGATGAAGTATTAGGATAAAACATGGAAATTCTGGTGAAAATATTATTTGTAAAGGACTTGATACTAGGACATGATAGTTATCTAACAAACATAAAATCCTTAACCAAAAACTTTAATAAAAGCAATATACAAATGTAGCAAAGTAGCAGAATATGACCACCTATCCCCTTAAAAACCACCTACATTCCTACTGAATAGTGAAATCAATTAATAATAATAATAATAAAGAAATCCTCTTTCAATAATAACAAATTTTATCAAATATATTAGAATTAATACTTCTAGGAATGTATAGGATTTGCGTAATGTCCACTATAAAATAAGTGACATCAATAAATAGTTTGCTCATGCAAACTACTAGAAAAGATAAGCAATGTACACAAACAAGCATAGTGTAAATATTAAGAAAGCAATCATTTTTTAATTCATAGGTTATTGAATTAAACAAAACTTTCATTTGAAATAATTATTAATTCTTTTCAACTAATAATTATTGAGCATTTATATCAAATACAATATCCTTCATGATGTGTATACAAAATTGAAATAAGATTTCTGATTATAAACAGAATTCACCTTAATAACTATATATAAGACAATCAAACTTGTCAGAGATATTCACTTTGTTCAAAGACATCAGTAATGCAAAAGCACTATATATTTAAAAGTTGTTTTGGAGTTATCATTTTCAAAATTGATTCTTAATCACGTGAAGTGAGCAAGTTTTCTTACATGAAACAAATGCTTGTGTGTGACCAAAAAAAATGCTAAGCATATTAAATTAAGAATATGATCCTTATGATTGTCAACCTGAAGAAATACAGAACTACTAAAGTAGTCAGAAAAACAAAATCTTTAATCAGGAAAGAGATAGTTCCATAATAATTGGCTGCTACATAGAGCCACTCTCCAAATACTACACAGAGTCAAATCTCTTGGGCTCTGGGGACAATATCTCTAGAAGAATCACTGTGCAAGATGATTATCCAAAGAACAATAGAACTTGGGGACTTATATATATATATATATATATTTTGGGGACCTAAAGACAAGGAAGTATGATTCATAGGCTTTACTATGGCTACAGGGAAATGAGAAGTCTAAGACAGGATTATAAGGGATAGGTTGATGTTTTATAATAAATACAAAAAGGAAAGGGTCCAGCCAAGTACTGGGCTACCTGGAAAAAATTTCTAAGACAAAAAGAGTACTTAACCTTTGATTCTATACATTAGTCACACCTAAACTGGGATCGCTAAGTACTTTAAGGTCTATTGTTCAGTCTTAACAGGTATCAGTCTGGAACTTCCCTTGGGATGAGTTCTCAGGGATAGGGACAAATATGGGGTTCCCAAAAACCCCAGTGAGGAACTTTCCGGCTAAGATGACCACAGAGTACTAGCAGAGACTTCTTTCTCCTCACCACCAAACGATGTGAAAAGTCCCCAAAAAGACAAGGACCAAAATCAGAAAATTGAAGGGAATCTAATACAGGGCGCTTACTTGAAGGTTTTTTTTTTTTTAATTTAATTTATTTTTTTTTTATCCTGGGACTCCATTCTAGGAGCATAGGGCCACAACCAGTAGGCAATGGGTCGCTCAGGATCCCAGCTGGGAAGTGTCTGAGCCCGGATTTGAACCTAGGACCTTTCGTCTCTAGGCCTGGCTCTTAATCCACTGAGCTAGCCCAGCTGCCCCTACTTTAGGTTGCAGTTTCTTTAGCAGATGTAGTTTTTACAGGGTGGGGTTGCTAGCCCCACACCCAACCCTCCTCCTTTTTCATCAGGGCTAGGGACCCTCCTTAGCCCAGGAGTGGTAAGGGTAGCCGATAGGGGTCAAGTGACTTGCCCAAGGTCACACAGCTGGAAGTGTCTGAGGCCAGACTTGAACCTAGGACCTCCAGTCTCTAGGCCTGGCTCTCAATTCACTGAGCCACCCAGCTGCCCCTACTTGAAGGTAGGTAGGATAAAACTACTGATACCAAAGTGAGAACTGATCACCCCTCCCCCATGACACCTACTAGATCTAAGGGGGAAAAAGGGGGTTTGGGGTTCAATATATTAAGGATTGGTGACTAGAGGACTGAACAATTATCAATCTTCAATTAACAATAACCTCAGTTCAAAATTGACTTTTAAGGAAATTTTGTTTACAATTAAGAAGAGAGAGAGAGCTTTTTTCCGGGTTAAGATGGCGGCAGAGTAAAAAGCACCTCTTAACCTGTCCTGATCAAAACATATAAGACTCCTCAAGGAGACATAAAAACAAACCCAGTCGAACGGAGGGACCCCACAACAGGGCACAATGTGGAAGGTATGTGGAATTGGGACATTTACATGCTATAAAGGGGTGAAACAGCTCTCACTAAATCACAGGCTGAGCAAACACCCCACCCCCTACCCCCTCCACACACACCACCTATAATGCCAAAGCCAGCTAAAAAGAAATAGAACAAGTTTGGGGCACCCATTAAGTCATTGGCAGCTCCAGGGCCTGTCCTGAGAGCAGCAAGATTTAGGACCCCAAAAAGCTAAAGAACGCCCACTGACTCTGAGTGAGGGTGCAGAGCGAGGGGAGCAGAATACAGGCGCAGGTGGAGGCAGACACAGGCACCCACATGAGCGTGAGTGAAGGCTCTGAAACCCTGAGTGGGGAACCAGTGCAGACAGGTATAGGACTGTGGAAGCAGTGCCCTGAGACTTGTAAAAGAACCTCCAGCAGAGGACCAAGCAAGGGGGTCCACCAGGGGGCTTGACCTTGAGAAAAACCAGAACTCAGACCTCAGGACCCAAAAGACCACAGACAGACCCTGAGCACGAGGATAAAGTTGAGAAGTTGCTGGGATAACAATGGCTACCCAGAATTAGGAAGCTCAGACGAGAAAGATTAACAAGAAAAAGAAATCTTTAACACTCGCCAACTTTTACACAGAGAAAATCCAGACAACAGAGCAAATAGAGGGGAAGAACAAACAAGCATTAAGACCCTCCCAAAATAATAATGAAAACTGGTCACAAGTTCTTAAAAAGTTCAAAACTGAGATGACGGGAAAGATGGAAAAGATTTGGTTAGAGAAATGAGAAACACCTCAAAAGGAAATCACGCAAGAAAATAACAGTTTAAAAGGCAGAATTTTGCAATCAGAAAGTGAGGCTCAGAAATCAAATGAACTGATAAGCAAAGTGAACACCAGAAATGACCAGATTGAAAAGGAAAACCAAAAGATCATAGCTGAAAACCAAAAGATCATAGCCGAAAACCAAAAGATTATAGCCAAAAACCAGCCCCTAAAGGCTAGAATTGAGCAATTAGAAGCTCTCAAGACAAGAACAAATAAAACAAAGTCAAAAGCCGGAAAAAATAGAAGGAAACATGAAATATCTCAATGAGAAAGTGACAGACCAAGAAAACCGGTCTAGAAGAGACAATTTGAGAATCATTGGTCTTCCAGAAAAACCAGAAATTAATAGAAACCTGGACTCCATACTAAAAGAAATTATTCAGCAAAATTGCCCTGAAGTCCTACAATAAGAGGGCAATATAGACATTGAAAGGATCCATAGATCCCCCTCTACACTAGAACCAGAAAAGACAACGCCCAGGAATATAATTGCCAAATTTAAGAGCTTCCAAGTAAAAGAAAAAAAATCTTACAAGAAGTCAGAAAGAGACAATTCAAATATCAAGGAGCACCAATCAGGATCACACAGGATCTGGCAGCCTCCACGCTAAAAGACCTGAAGGCTTGGAATATGATATTCAGAAAGGCAAGAGAGCTGGGCCTTCAACACGGATTAACTACCCATCAAAATTGACTATATACTTCCAGGGGAAAGTATGGGCATTCAACAAAATTGAAGATTTCCAAGTATTTGCACAGAAAAGACCAGGGCTAAATGGAAAGTTTGATATCCAAAATTGAGAGAAACATGAAAAGGTAAATAAGAAACAGAGGTGAAAGAAAGAAAACTCATAATTTTTAAATTTGCCTTTTTAAGGGCCTCAGTAAGATCTAGTTATCTGTATTCCTATGTGGAGAAATGCTATGTATAATTCTCTGTAGTGAACTCTATTCACCATTATAGTATTCACTATTATAGTAATCAGAAGAATAATTCACAGGGAGACAGTGGAATACTAAATGGTCTAAGATGATATGGGGGTGGGAAAGAGGGGGGTAAATAGTAGGGGACACCAAGAGAAACTTGAGTGAATAATAAAAATAGGATATTCTATTACACACAAAGAGGGCATGGGAAGGAGAGGGGACAAATACTATTATAAGAAGGAGAGGAAGAGAGCATTAAGAGGTAATATTTAGACCTTACTCTCAGTGTAATCAACCTGGAGAGGGAAGAGTAGCTATACTATCCATTGGGATATAAAACTCTTATCTAAACCTACTGAGAAAGTCAGAAGGGATAAACAAAGAGGAGCAGGGGAGTGGGGAGGTCAAAAAAAGGGAGGGGAGAAGAAGGGGGAGGGAAATCATTAGGCCTTTAAAAGCAAAAAGAGGGGAATAATAAAGGAGGGTGTAGAAAGGGAAGTTATTCAAGGGAGGGGATAAGGGATAGGGTCTTAATAGCAAACCACTGATTTAAAAGGAAATAGTTTAAGGAGAAGGGGTAGGAATAGGGGAGGATATGAAAATGTCAGCAAATGCACAACTGATGATTATAACTCTGAATGTGAATGGGATGAACTCGCTCATAAAACAGAAGCAAATAGCAGAGTGGATTAGAAACCAAAATCCTACCATATGTTGTCTACAAGAAACACATATGAGGCGAGTGGACATACACAAGTTTAAGGTTCAGGGCTTGAGCAAAATCTTTTGGGCGTCAAATGAGAAAAAGAAGGCAGGAGTAGCTATTATGATTTCTGACAAAGCCAAAGTAAAAACAGATATGATTAAAAAAGACAGGGAAGGTCATTACATCCTGATTAAAGGCAGTATAAACAATGAGGAAATAACACTACTCGATATATATGCACCAAATGGTATAGCATCCAAATTCATAAAGGAGAAACTGGCAGAGCTCAAGAAGGAAATAGATAGTAAAACCATACTAGTGGGAGATCTAAATATTCCTCTTTCAGATCTAGATAAATCAAACCAAAAAATAAATAAGAAAGAGGTAAGAAAGGTGAATGAAGTCCTAGAAAAATTAGACCTTCTTTTCAGCTGCACATGGTACATTCACAAAGATTGACCATGTAATAGGGCATAGAATCATTGTAAACAAATGCAAAAGAGCAAATATAATAAATGTAACCTTCTCAGATCATAATGTAATAAAAATAATAATTAATAAGGGCACCTGGACAGGCAAATCAAAAACCAATTGGAAAAAGAAGAAATCATAGAAACAATCAACAATTTCATTGAAGAGAATGACAATGATGAGACATCCTACCAAACTCTGTGGGATGCAGCCAAGGCAGTACTCAGGGGGAAATTTATATCCTTGAGTGCATATATTAACAAATTAGGGAGGGCAGAGAATAATTAATTGGGCATGCAACGCAAAAAATTAGAAAGCGAGTAAATTAAAAACCCCCAGATGAAAACTAAACTAGAAACACTAAAAATTAAGGGAGAAATTAATAAAATTGAAAGTAAAAGAACTATTGAATTAATAAATAAGACTAGAAGCTGGTATTTTGAAAAAACAGATAAAATTGACAAAGTACTGGTCAATCTAATAAGAAAAAGGAAAGAAGAGAAGCAAATCGACAGTATTAAAGATGAAAAGGGAGACCTCACCTCTAATGAAGGGGAAATCAAGGCAATCATTAAGAACTATTTTGCCCAATTATATGGCAACAAATATAACAATTTAGGAGATATGGATGAATATTTAAAAAAATATAAATTGCCTAGATTAACAGCAGAAGAAATAGAATACCTAAATAATCCCATATCAGAAAAAGAAATTGAACAAGCCATCAAAGAACTCCCTAAGAAAAAATCACCAGGACCTGATGGATTCACAAGTGAATTCTATCAGACATTCAAAGAGCAACTAATCCCAATATTATACAAATTATTTGATATGATAAGCAAAGAAGGAGTCCTACCAAATTCCTTCTATGACACAAATATGGTCCTGATTCCAAAGCCAGTTAGACCAAAAACAGAGAAAGAAACCTACAGACCAATCGCCCTAATGAACATAGATGCAAAAATCTTAAATAGAATACTATTAAAGAGACTCAAGCAAGTAATCAAGAAGATCATCCACCATGATCAGGTGGGATTTATACCAGGAATGCAAGGATGGTTCAACATTAGGAAAACCATCCACATAATTGACCATATCAACAGTCTAACCAACAAAAATCACATGATTATCTCAATAGATGCTGAAAAAGCCTTTGACAAAATATAGCATCCATTCCTATTGAAAACATTGAAAAGTATAGTAATAGAAGGACCCTTCCTAGTTTGCATGTCCAATCTTCCATAGTACCAATTTCTCTTTATTGGAAGATAAATTAGATCTCTAAACTGTATAGCATTTAGTTTAATAATCAGTACCATTTTGAATAAATCTAAGAACTAGACACTTATCATTTTTACAAGAACATTGCAATTAGTACACCTGATTTGAAATTTCTTATTTGTAAAATGGGAGGAAATAATGTTAATTCTAATAATATAATGATATATGTTCATGTAGCACTTTCAGACTTACTGAGGACTTGGTTCCTAACAATGGATGTGTGTGGAGTGAGAAATTAGTGTGTTATTCTCACGTTATTAAAAGTTGTTAATATCTAAAGGTTGCTTTTCCCTCCCCACCTCTGTTCTTATGAAAGCTTTGTAGCTTTTAGGGAGCTTACCTGGGAATTGCTCCAGACAGGAGCCCCAGGCTTAGATCCTGAAGGACTTATGACTAAATTTTAAGTTCCAAACTTGAATACCCCCTTTGTCTTAAGAGAACTTTACTATTATATCTTTGTATTTGGATTACTGAAGCTTCTAACAGAAGTTCAAGCCTAATGGCTTGAATGATCCTCTCTTCAACCCCTCCTAGATAATCAAGTCCTCAACCACTCCCCTTTTTATATCTGTTTCCAACTTCCTGATCATTTCTTTAAAACATTGATTTGCTTGGATATATCCATTGTGAAGCTATTCTCCAATTTCTTGAAGATGCCCATCTCCCCATCTCTCTCTCCCAATAAAGCCTTATATTTTAAATGATTGACATCCACAGTCATATATATTTTTAATAAGTGGTAAAAAAAAGGGTGAACTTTGAAAATTTTGAAATTTCTAAGCCCCCCTCAATTTCCACGCACAAAGATGTAAACCTTAACATCTATCATTCATTTTATATTTTTATATATACCACTCAGATAAGTCATTTCCCATAGTTACACACTTAATAAATGCTGTGCTTACTAGCTGTGTGACAATAGTATGTGGCAATGCTATGATTCCAAATCTAATTTTCTGATGTCAAGGTCAGGCTTTTCCCACTGTACCATTCTATTATTCTTTTCAAGTCCTCAAGCCCTTTAAGCACTTACAATAGAAATCTTAGTTCATTCCTTCATGATAAAAGCTAATTCATCCAATGTATATTCCCTTATCTACTCTGAATTTCCAGTCCTCCAAGCTTCTAAATTCCTCCTTCCTTCCTATATTAGAAGATGAAGTGCCAATTGAAAGAGTTCTAACATAATCAAGTGACTGACATTCAAATTTTTTTTCTGACATCAACTTAGTGACCATAGACAAGTCATGGAATCTCCCTTTACATCAGTTTCTCTATGTATTAAACAGGAAGATTGGAGTAAGTGGTTTCTGAGATTCCTTCAAGGTCAAAATATTTGATCCTTTGATCCTATTCTGCTTATCTGGAAAATTCTAATCCTGTCTACCTATGTGTATTGATCTCATCCTCAAAATCCTGTAGAACTATTTTTAATCAGTTTGGTCCCTAAAATGCTTTTTTTAAATTTTTTCTGATTCTTTCTATAAATATTGTCTCCTCAGTTATAACAATACAAACAGGAAACAAGACAAAGAAAAAAGAAAAAAGAAATCCTTTCCACAATGCTTCTACTTCATTCACCATTTGTTCTCTTTCTTCTTTTTTCTTAACCAAGTTTAAAAAAAATACTGGGACTTATAGCCCCACTCCATTATAAACAATATATATCTTACTCTTTCAAGATCTGGCTTTCAGATGCACTGTTATACTGAAATTTTCTACTAAATCTTAGTTTTCATCACTTTACCAACAAAGTCAAAGGACTTTTTAATCAATGCTCATCCTTCTGCAACATCCTTTAGCATGGACCTGCATATTTTGAGTGATTTCTTCTCTCTTGATTTCAGACATTAGTCATTTTCTTGAAAAAAAAAGTTGTACACTTCTGCCATTGATTAGTTCCTTTTTCTATTTCCTTGTGTAACTCTACTTGTTAGTGTGCTGTCAAATTCCATCCTTGCCTTTTCCCTTTGTACAAGTCTATGCTCTCCCTTGGCAATTTCCTTTCCTTTCATAGCTTCTACTAATGAAAAAACAAATGAATCTCAAATCTCTATCTTGACCTTTTCTCCCATCTGTCTTTTCTTGTAATTATTATTTACAAATATTTAGAGCTGAAAGTATCCTTAGAGGCCTTTTTACTAACTCCTTAATTTTACAGATGAGAATCAAGGTAAGGGGTATTTTAAGCAGCTCAAATTCACATAAATAGTTAGCTTCAGAGACAGATTTGCTGCTACTATAGACTTTTTTTAAACCCTTACCTTCTGTCTTGGAATCAATGCTGTGTATTGGTTCCAAGGCAGAAGAGTTGTAAGGGCTAGGCAATGGGGGTTAAATGACTTGCCCAGGGTCACATAGCTGGGAAGTGTCTGAGGCCAGATTTTAACCTAGGACCTCCTGTCTTTAGGCCTGGTTCTCAATCCATTGTGCTACCCAGCTGCCCCCTACTATAGACTTTTGCTGTCCTCTATTCCCTCTTCACCTATTCCTTATAGATGAATTCAATTCAAAATTCAAGATTTCACTCAAGGATAGAATTTTCCACAAGGCATAGCTTGATCTCTCCTCCTACACCTCCATTGTCACTAATATACTTCTTATAGATAGGCAGGTGGAACCATGGATAGGGTACTTGACCTAGAGTCATGTGATCTGAGTGTAAATGTTGCCTGAGTCTGAACAAGTCACTTAAACTTTTTAGGCTTCAGTTTCCTTAAGTGAAAAATAGTGACAATAATAGTACCCATTGACTCACTGTATTTCTCCCTCTCCTCTTTATTTTTTAAGTTATTTTTACTAGTTTTATTTATTTAGGGTTGGAATCTCATTTAATCTTTTAATCCGTCTAAGTGCTTAGCATAGAACAGACAGTTGTATTTAATAAATTTTTTAAAATTAAAGTTGAGGTTACCTAAGATTTTTTGTGACCGATAGGTATTTACCAAGAGATTTTGTGTTTTGCTTTGCCAAAATTAAAGATATAGATTTGAACATTACAACATACATAAAAATAATCCTAGATTAAGGATTTTTAGATCCAGATAGCCAGTTATCTTCAAGCACTATAAAATTGTCTTATAAATGAAGCATTTGTATTTCCTTTGGGTCTGGAACATGGTGAAATACTTTAAATGACAGACTTCTTTGAATATCAAAAGCTTTTCATTGAAACAGTGAAGATATTCAGTAGTTCTTTTTTTTAACCCTTACCTTCCATCTTGGAGTAAATACTGTGTATTGATTCCAAGGCAGAAGAGTGGTAATGGTAGGCAATGGGGGTCAAGTGACTTGCCCAGGGTCACACAGCTGGGAAGTGTCTGAGGCCAGATTTGAACCTAGGACCTCCGGTCTCTAGGCCTGGCTCTCAATCCACTGAGCTACCCAGCTGCCCCCTTCAGTAGTTCTTTTGATTAAAAAAAAAGAACAATTAAATAACTGAGAGTTCCTGCTAAGTCATAATCCATTCTGGAAAATATTATTTCAAGTTGTTTTCTTACTGACAAAATTCAAAATATACTATACTGAAATGGTTTACATTTATGACTCTAATGGACAGAAATTCCAACCAGCACTTCCATTTTAGATACATAGCTTAAAAATATGCTGATCAGATTTTTCACCTCATGCAGTAATAGATGATTTTTGTTTCTTATTAGTTTCATTTATAAGTATTAAGATCACCATAAGAAGTTTATGCAAAAGACTGAGCACTGCTTCCTTCTAAAAGTAATATCATAGCAAAAGGTATATTTTCCAAGACTACTTCTTGCTCAGCATAAAGCATTTGGTAGCAGAGATTATTCATTTCAGTGGTTAACCTTGACTAGGGCTCCTGGAGAAGTCAGTTAAAGATTTTATACTTAACAATCTGTTTAAGAGAATTAGACTACTTTATTCCAAATTTTAAAAAACGTTTTCAGCTAATATAAGTGATATAAAATTTTCCCAAACTCATAGCTTATCCATAAAGTCACATTCTCCTAAAATAAAGATGATAAAAAGCACATATTTTCATAATTAAATTGTTAAAAAATAGTTTTGCAAACTAAAACTTGTTATTTTCTTGGTTAATTTTAAGTTTTATATATAGTATATTGTAAATGTGCAATTGGAGTAAATCAAGGATCACTAAGCATTCATCTTGGAAGGGACTGGAAAGTGACCCCATGGAACTATGAGAGAATTCTGTTTGGGAGGGGCCAGTGAAGGAGGGAGTTTGGTGAAAATTCTGAAGATTTTAAACTGCCAAGGACCAACTGCCAAAGACTCCTGATGTTGGATTTAAAAATCAGTCTGGCAGTCTACTGAACTATTTCTGGCCTGGACAAGCTACCCCCAGCCCCCAAGGTTTCCCAGCACAGTCTTCCTTATCTCCCCCTATCATAAACCTAAAACTGAAGCTATCTTATCTGATGTCTTGAGGAATGTTTGTCTATGTTTGCCTGCTTTACAATATTTGCCTATTTAATGTATGTTTGCCAAATGCTTCCAGCCCCCTGACCCTGAAACCCCCCTCCCCAGATGCTTCCTGACCACCTGTCCCTGACACTACCTTGATAATTATGTATGTACCAACCCCCTTCCCCAAACATTTCTATATAAACTCTTGGCTGAGAATTCCAAGGGGTTGTTCAGGCATGCCTCTCTGCCTAGCGACCCTAGCTATTATTGCTAGTAAAGAATGAGCCTCTTCTTGCATATTGCATTGTCAGTGTGATTCTTCCTTCGGCCATGAACCTGGGTTAGGTATTAAAATTTGGGTACAACACTGAGAGGTCATTTCAAGTCTCGGGTGGGCTTGGGGTGAATGGTTGTGGGTGGCTGAGAGGTTCTGGACAGGAATTAGGTCTTCTGAAGCCAAAATTCAGGAGCAATCTGGAGATTTCAAAAGCAAAACCTTTCTACTGGACTTCATTGCCAACCAAGAAGAAATGGAAAGAATTCTGCTCCATAATTGGAATTAGTGCCTGGACTCCAGAGGGAGCAGGCACTTGGGGAAGCCTTCCCTGATCCCTCTTATACCCCTCCCTTGCAGTTATTCCCCTGTTTGTCTGTTAGTGTTAAGAATAGGATATTGTGAGGGGAGGGAGAGTGATCTTCTGAGTCAAAACTACAGAAGAAACAAGAACTGCTCTCTGGTTGTGGGGTTCATAGTTGAGAGAGAAGTTATCCCTGCACCCTCCTTCCTCAAAAATTCTCAAACATCCGTTACCCTGTTATCCTGAATTTCCTCATCTTTATGATAAATCTTTATTCGTTTATTAATGGTAGCTTGGGCTGTTACTTTGAGGGGAGGAAGACTGATTTCGTGGCTGAGGGGAAGATGAATACCAAACACCATCTTGAAGGGCAAAGTGACTAGAATTTAGGAGTGGAGAGGCTTGTCTCCATAGTGATGGCTCTGAGGGTGTGATCTAATCCATTAGGGTCACAACTGATCCCCAACACCTTCCTTAAACATCACTACTGTAGCTTTGCCTGGTGGGAACCTTTTTGAGTTTATTCCCTCATAGGTCTTCCCTGGGGGGTGGGTGAGTGAATAGCTGATCTGGTCCATTGAAAGCTAACAAGAGTGGAGTCTAGATACCCACCATTCACCATCAATACTTACCCACATACAATATATACATAGTTTTATACTGTTTTTATGTAGGAGTGCTTACATTTACATATAGTGAAGTAGGCTGCAACAGATATTAGGTTTAAAAATAGCAAAAAGCTGTTTGAATTCTGCTTCTAACATTTACAACTATGTGATTGCAGGCACATCACTTCATTTCTTCATTTACTTTTTGCTTTTTAATAAAAATAGGAAAAATAATATCCATAATATTGGTTGTATGGTTCTGACACCAGCATTTCTTTAGCTCAGGTTCAACTTCAGGATAAAATGAGGTAATAAATATTTTAGTATTTAAAAAAAGGAGGTTTACTTCACCCAAATGCAGTAAGGATGTGTGATGATGATACAATGGCACTGTGTACATTGAACCCCTCATTTCATTATGGAAACTTGTCTTGTCAATTGGAATATGTCAATTTAAATACATATGAAGTAATATTTTTTGGAAATAATGTAATTTGAAAGATCAGTTTTCAAGATATATGAAAAAGGCAAACAGCAAATGTTTGGAGGGAATTATTTCATCGATAAGATAATTAACAGCAAAATGCTGAAAAAAAAGATACCATATAACTGGAAAATGAAAAATCATGCTTAGAAGAAACAAAATTGTAGAATAATGTAGAAACAGATTTATAGAAGGTATAATTAAGAAAGCTACAACATAGGTCTATTAGTGAATCATGTATGAGAAGCATATAAAAGGTATTATTTAAGACACACAATGTAAAACTGGAAAAAGATTGTGGCCAAGTCAGATAATGAGGATGATGAATAGCTAATAGACTATATTATGCAAAATATGAAATAAAATATAAAGGAAACTTTCCAGTCCTTTGACAGATACTCTACTGAAAATCTCTGAAAAGAAATGAAAAATCCTACAAAGATTTTATAAAAGAATTGAGATGTTCAATGGCAAAAGGATTTACTAAGCTGAGGAAGGAACAGTCCCATTCACTTATGAAAGGAAGGCATTCTTAACCTGTTTTAAAAAAATGTATCAGATTGTATCTTATTAAGTCCCCAGATAGCTCTCAAATCTCATGGATTTAAAACTTTGTGTTTTTAAGTCAATAGGTAATAAGTATTTTGATTTAACACTCAAACTTGTGGTATGTTGTAACTAACATTGAAATGTAAGACAATGTAGAATAACTATTTGGAAGGTAGATAAAAAGATATATTTGTATTTCTAAACTTCTAGTAGAAAGGTGAATAAACTTATACATATATATGAATATGTATATGTGTGTATTTTCATATATATGACAGTAATAGGCCTATTTGCTGATAATATAATGATAATGTATGGGTGCACATACTTTTTCCTATATTGTATATGATATTTTTTATATGTACATATATGTGAATGAGTTTATATACAATACTGCATAAGTGGAAATTTTGTACTTTTGAACTACATTCCCCAGAATTCCTTTAGTATTTCCCAGAAATCCTTTTAATCTCTCCACTACATTGCATGGTTGTATTTTGTATATAGTTGGCTGTTACTCTGCCTCTTGCTTTCTCTCTTTTCTCACATGAAAAATTAGCTGTGTTAAATTATAAAAAACGCAGAACTATTAAATAGTCATAAAACCACTCTAATCAAGGGAAAGGGGGAACAGGGCTACTTGGCCTCTTATGCAGAGCTGGGCCTTATGCAGAGTCCAAGGATTGAACACTGCTTCGCTCTGCTCTCTGATCCCCCTGGGAGTGACACCTCGCTAGATGACCACTCCTAAGAACAAAGGAAATTGGGGAACTTATATACCCTTTGGGAAGATCTAGGGGCCAGGAGAGATGATTGACATTATACTGACAGGATACAATCAAGCTAGAGAAAGGGATCCTAGCTAGAGGCTAGGGAAGGGGCTGCTTACACAATGGATACTAAAGGATGGTCCCTGCCCAGGTGTGTCTTCCTGGGACAGGGTCTCTGATACAATGGGGAAGACTACCTAGGACAAAAAGGGTATTTAGCATTTACCCTAGGGTCCATTATTCAGTCTGCAACTGCTAGCCTGAGATTCCCTTCAGGGTGGATTCCCAGGGGAACAGGAAACAAGCAGAAGCTTTGGGGGTCTCCAACCTACAAACTATTTCTAAACTTGGGGTTCATCATGCCTCACTAAGCTACAAGTTTGGGAACTCTAGATTCCATGTTGACAGGTGAGCTCTCTGATTTTTATTTTCCTTTGCCTCAAGTTAGTATTAATAAACTTTATAAATAGAATACTTGGAATATTAATATATTAATTTTAATTCTCACATTTTTTGGCTAACCACTTTGGGACAGAATTCTCAAAAAAAAATTTAAGCCTTATGAAAGAATAGAGTGTTATGAATAATTTATGGAGTAGGATACAAATTTAGGATAGGTAGCAGGCAGGCTAAGGGCAAAATCGAGGCTTCCAGCAATGGACATTCTATAGAATGAAGGTGGAAAAGAGAGGAGAGAGTAAACTGTCAGGGCTGGAAAAAGGAAGTTTTGGAGCTGTTGTCCAGCCAGCTGTGACTCTACAAGCTGTAGATCTTTGGGATTTTGGAGAAGATTGGAGATACCATCTATCAAGGCAAACATAGGTAGAGAGAAGAGTCTGCATCTGGTGGACAGCTTGCAGGTAGCCTTCCCTCCCTATTGTTCATTGGATTACTGGCTGAACAAGGATTTGATTCTGTTGTACCCAAATTTTAATACCTAACCCAGGTCCCTGGCTGGAGAAAGAATCACACTGACAATGTAATATGCAAGAAGAGGCTGATTCTTTACTAGCAATAATAGCTAGAGTCCCTAGGCAGAGAGGCGTGCCTAAACTGACTCCTTGGAATTCTCAATAAATGGTTTATATAGAAATGTTTGGGGAAGGAGGTTGGAACATACGTCATCAAGGAAAGGTATTAGGAAACATCTGGAAATCATCAAAAAGGGGTTCAGGGATAGGGAATCAGGAAGTATCTGGTTGCCATCCATCAAGGGGGGACAGGGTCAGGGGTCAGAAAGCCTCTGGTATGATATTTATGTCTTGGGAACTTTCTTGCCTGGCAGTTGATTTTAGGACTGTCAGGGGAAGATAAGAAAGACTGTGCTGGGAAACTTTTGAGGCTGAGGGTTTCAGGATGTTAACTTAGAAAAAACGCAGAACTATTAAATAGTCATAAAACCACTCTTTAATCAAGGGAAAGGGGGATAAGGGCTACCTGGCCTCTTATGCAGAGCTGTGCCTTGTGCAGAGTCTAAAGGAACACTGCTTAGCTCTGCCCCCTGATCCCCCTGGGAGTGCCACCTCGCTAGATGACCACTCCTAAGAACAAAGGATATTGGGGAACTTATATACCATTTGGGAAGATCCAGGGGCTGGGAGAGATGATTGACATTATACTGACAGGATACACTCAAGCTAGAGAAAGGGATCATAGCCAGAGGCTAGGGTGTAGGGGAAGGGGCTGCTTACACAATGGATACTAAAGGATAATTACTGCCCAGGTGTGTCTTCCTGGGACAGGGTCTCTGATATAATGGGGAAAACTACCTAAGACAAAAAGGGTATTTAGCATTTACCCTGGGGTCCATTATTCAGTCTGCAACTGCTAGCCTGAGATTCCCTTCAGGGTGGATTCCCAGGGGAACAGGAAACAAGCACAAGCTTTGGGGGTCTCCAACCTACAAACTATTTCTAAACTTGGGGGTCATCATACCTCGCTAAGCTACAAGTTTGGGAACTCTAGATACCATGTCCACAAGGAGACTGAACAAGGTGGGGGCCAGGAAGCAGCTTACTGAAAGGGAGTCTGATTTTTAAATCCAACAATTCCTGCTTCTGTGAAGTCATCAAAGGATCAGCCTGGACCAATTGTGAGAATCTCAGTATCCCAGCCTCTCTAGCCTTCAGCCAAGGTTGTCTGAGCTGAGAAGCCGAAAGCCAGCTCAATCCTTAGGATTCTATTTGACAGTTGTCTGTTTCCTTAGTTTTAGATATACCTCACCCACTTCCCTAATCCTGAAAACATTAAACTCTTTTTGTTTACTTCCTGTGTCTTCCTCTACCCCAAAGAAAAGCACACTGTTAGAAATCTTCCAAAACCTGAGTTTCCCTGATTAGACTGGTGACCAGTAAACTGTCAACTGCCATTGCCAACCTGAGTGTGTACTTTGCCTATTACCCATTTCCCACATCTCTTGTGAAGGTTATCTTGTTTGTCCTACCACTAGTGGGTTTGTGGGAGTTGTCCCTTTTGTGTTTAACACCCTTGTGTACACTTGTTATTCCCATTTACCTATTTCAAGAGTAGATAAATTTTGCAAGCTGTATTTTCTCTCCTATCACTTCTAGTGGCCATCTGCTTGAGCCAGGGCTCCTCCTGCTGCTGCTCAGCCTCCTACTGCTGCTGTTTCTGCTGCTGTCCAACACAAGAGCCTTGGATTGGTTTTCTCCTCACCCTGCATGCTCTCATGAAGACCTGCTCTGCTACTGCCTCCCACTGCTAACTCTGAGTCAAATCTCTGTGCAGGGGGTGATGTATTCCCCTAATTGTGTGGCCATTACTGCCTCTAGTTACAGAAAACACCACCCCCCTTTTCCCTCTAGCCTATCCTAGCCATATATTTTGGCAGAGGAACACAGCTTGGAACAGAAAAAAAAAAAGGCACTATTCAGCTCCACCTCCTTTTAGTTTTCAAGCAGTTTTTTTAAAAGCTGACTTTGGGCTCCTACTGAAGGTTTTTTCACAGGGAGAGCAAATAACTCAAATCAGTGAATTTGAATTTGGAGTTTTTGAGATTTTGTCTTTCTTTTTTTTTACCTTTTTGGTCCTGAAGAGAAGCCACTCTTTCATGTTCAAAAAAGCTTTTGTTCTTCTTGGTGCTTTTGCCCTTAGGGAGAAGGGGAGAGAGCAATACTTTTCCAACCTTACTAGTTAATTCCCAAAAGGTTTTGTTTTTTTTCCCCCTTCAAGTTAGGGTCTTTTTGTTTACCCTGTAAATAAAATCCATTCAGCTTTTTTTTTTTTTTTGAGGAATAATGTTCTTTCAAAGCATGCTTGAAACCCTGAAAAACAGTTCTGAGTTGCAAGAGTTTACTAGTGCAACTTGGCTCTGTTTAATTCTTTTACTGGGAGTTTTTATTTTCATTGGAGATTTCCCATTTTATTTACTTTCCCTTAAGAATATGCATCAGCAAGCTAGGCTGCTTGAATTACAGACCAAACTACCAAACTGGAAATTTTTGATGCAGTTTTGAAAATCCTAAATACTCTCAACATACAAAATGGAGATTCTATCCAGTGCATGTATGGGGAACTCCAGAGGTGTGGCAAAAGAAATATAAATGGATGATAATAATGGGGAGAGGAAGGAACCTTAAAAGAGATCTGGAAGTTTATTGATGTTAACTTTTTGAGTTTTGTTTCCCCTCCATGATAGTAAAGAAGTCTATTGGAATTGGAAAGGACTTTTGAATTCACTGACGGTTCCTGTCCTGCTTATTGTATTTTGTTGATTGCTTTAAGGTTTAATTTTTTTAAGTTCATATATTAATCTAATCAATACAATTCTGTTACATGGAATCATTTTAGGTTACTGTGTTTTGGCTATTAGATATATTCTGTTATATTGTCTTTATTTGTAACTCTCCCCTATAATTGTACTGAACAAAATAGTATTGTACAAGCCCATAGTCACCTTGCACAAACTCTTTGCAGTGGAAAAACCATAACTCCTTATGTATGCTACCTTTGTAAATAAATGAAAAACTTGCTACTTCCCAGAATCCCAAAAGGGAACATTTTGGCAAAGGCACCATGAAGATACCTGCAGAAACCATGCACTGCACCAGAAGATCCAGATTGAATTTAGGGATGTGTTAATTTGAATTATGGGGGGGGGGGGTGAAAGCATTTGTTTTGAACGTATACTCTTATGTCAAAGGGGACTAGCCACAAATTGGCTTTTTGTCAACCTATCAATCATTGGTTTCGTTCTTTTCCACTTTATTCACAAATTATTGCAATTTATAAGTTGGTTATATTTAAAATGATGCCTTTGGGGAGACTGGTCTCCCAAAAGTATCACAGGACGGAATGTATAAGTGGAAATTTTATACTTTTGAACTACATTCTCCAGATTTCCTTTAGTATTTCCCAGAATTATTTTAATCTCTCCACCACTTTGCATGGTCACATTTTGTATATATTTGGCTATAACACCACCTCTTGCTCTCTCTCTTTTCTCACATGTGTGGCTGGGTGAGCTCTCTAGTTTTTATTCTCCTTTGCTTCAAGTTAGTATTAATAAACTTTATAGATATAATACTGATAAATATGAAAAATGATAAAGGCTGATATAATAATATAAATTAGTATTTTAATTAAAGCCATGTTTATAGATATAATTATCAGACCACGCGCTTGTAAGCATTCAAAACTGCTGCCTCCATTTTTGTTTCCTGTCTCTACCTCCCAAATCTGCTGGCCAAGACCCTACTAGCAAAGAGACCACTTCCTCCTAACCCAGGAGATTTAAACCCTTCCCTGCGTCAAGATGTAAGCCTTCCCAAGCCCCCAAACCAGAAACGGAAACCCGTTGGACCACGGGAAATTTAGTTTGATACATTTCCCAAATTTCACTTTTACAATTCCCCGTGAGGTCCAGCAAAAAAAAAGGTTAGTCCTTTTTTCTTTGCTGGACCTGTAAAAATAAACAACTTCTAAATTTTTCAGGAATTTGGGGATAAAAGAAATAGATGAACAAATGGTTAAAATTAGCCGCATTGACAAAAAACCAATTTGGGGGGCTGTCTCCCACTGGCACAACAGTGTACAATTTAAAACAATACTTACAACTCAATTTCAACTCCCCACAGTTCAATCAACTGCACCCCAAAGTTTAAAGTTTGGTCTTCATGGTACAGTGAAGGCTTTTCAGACATCTTCATGGTGTCTTCACCAAAACCAGTTCATCGTCTGGATTCTGGGGAGATGGCAAGATCCTTATTCTGAAATTATTCTCAAAAGAATTTAAACTTTACATTATAGATTACAAAACATACATTTTCTTCTAAGATTATACAATTTAATTCCCCGTGAAATTACTCCTAAAAGAGTTAAATATACATATATTTTTACATTATCGAATTTTAAAAAACTTAACAGATATCCCCGTGAGGTAAAACTTAAACACACCTTTTTTTCTAAAAAAGGGTACCTCAGGTCAGCTAAGGATGGCAAAATACAAAGAATAAAATTCAAGAAAAAAGAAGAAAAAATTAACTTGTGAATGAAATGTGCAAAATCTGGGTAAAATAAACTTAGACCTTTGAATGAAGGTCTAATTAAAGTGAATTCAGCAGTGTGCAATTGCCCATTCAGGGCCAGGACTTAAGGAAAATGTCTCTCCCTGATCTGACTTATCATCAGTTTTTCAGGGAAGTGAGCCAAATAAATAACCAATCTTAGGTGCTTTCTAGGAATCTAAGTCGAGGGGACCCACGTCCTCTAAAGTTTTAGAAAAGACTGGGACTCCAGGACTCAATACCCAATTTCCAAGCCCTAAAGTATTGGCATTGAACTGCTATTATGCAGATCTCAGTCAGTCAAGTCTCTGACCATGTGCTTTCTTTAGCACTATTAACAGCCTTCATATTCCCTTCTGGAATCAGAGAGGCATTTAAATCACAGTCCTATAGGCTCAGGTATTTGCTGTAGAATCAGAAAAAAGATAAATAATGATTATATATGTACTTCCAGTACAAGATGATAAAAGGGGAAAATCAATTTCTCATTAGAAAAATGTTTCAAAAATCAAAAATATACATATATAGCTTAAAATTAGAAGGGTCATTATGTTACCCAAAAATGAGACTTTCTGTGAGAGAAAGTGGGTTTTACAAAATAGCAGATTCAGAATGCACATTCAAATAGAGTACCATTATTTCCAATAGCACATTTTAAAACAATAAACAGTGATGTTTAAAATTATATACTTGTTACAACTTTTAACCCTTGGCAAATGCTGTTATTGCTTCCATAGAAAAATGTGATATTTAAAAAAGAAACCTTCTGGATAAGAGTATACAGGAGCTCCTTGACTCTCTGTATTTAAAAAAATCCTGGGTAGGAAATGCTTCTACCCATTTAAGGCAATAAATCTCTTATAATAAAATATATAAAGGCTTTATCCTTTAAGACAACAATTCTTAAGGATTTAGAGTAAAAGTTAAAAAAGATCTCTTGTAAAATTACAAGGTAATATTCAAAGCATGGAAAACTTTCAAGGTTCTTTGCAATTACCAAGAAAAAATTAAATTTTAAAAGACGTGCTCTATAAGATGTTCATAGGTGGTACATATAACTGCATTGTTTCTGATACAGTAAGCTTTAAGTAAATTAGGAAATATAATAACATCATAAGCAGTAACTTCATTAGTGTAAAATGATTCAGTGCAACAGGTAAATCAATGAAATAAGCAAGATTAATTAACAAAAGTAATTAGCAATATACAGTAAGATACAGTCTCTTTAAAACAGAAATAAAGCTCATTCAGTTCCGAGGTTTAAAAGTTCACCCCTGGTTCCAATTTAAGGTTCTTTTGATTGAGTTCTGCTGAGTTTAAGGGGTTTTTTTTTTCTAAAAGTTCAAAGCTCTTCCCCTGAGTTCAGTTTTTAATCACAAGCAAGTCTGAATAGGCCATTTGGCCCCATTAAGGGGCCAACGTGGTGTCTGGTCATTGTAGAAAATCCCACAGGTAGAGCTTGTGTGGGTGGCTAAATTAGGTCTTTAGAGAAACACGTGGAAGGCTAGAATGTCTCCTATAAGAAAGTAGAGAGGAAGGGGAATATACCCAAATCGTTAGCAGCAGGAACTGAAGCAGTCTCTGGAGGTCGAGATCTCGGCAAGTCAGGACTGGGTTCCTTCCCAGAAATCTCAGGTTCTGGAGTGGAACAATGGCAGCATCAGCAGAATCAGCAAGTCAAGAATGGAGATCAGTGACAGAGACAGTCTGGCTGGGCTCCGGGATTTTAGTTTAAAGCCAAAAGCCCTAATCGGCTGGCCTGACCTCCCTCCCAAGGTGGTTTGGGCTGGACTGGCTGGCTGAGTCCCGCTGGAGGCAAAAACGTGGTCTTGCTTTTAGCAAAAGCATGGCAAGGAAAGTCACTCCTTTTTTAAAAAAGTGCTCAAAAGAGCTGAGCCAGATGGCCAAAAAGCAGGCATGGCTATCGTTAGGCTATCTGGAAGATTTAGAGTTTGAATTTTTCCCTTCGTGGTTGCCAAATGATAAATATGAAAAATGATAAAGGCTGATATAATAATATAAATTAGTATTTTAATTAAAGCCATGTTTATAGATATAATTATCAGACCACGCGCTTGTAAGCATTCAAAACTGCTGCCTCCATTTTTGTTTCCTGTCTCTACCTCCCAAATCTGCTGGCCAAGACCCTACTAGCAAAGAGACCACTTCCTCCTAACCCAGGAGATTTAAACCCTTCCCTGCATCAAGATGTAAGCCTTCCCAAGCCCCAAAACCGGAAACGGAAACCCGTTGGACCACGGGAAATTTAGTTTGATACATTTCCCAAATTTCACTTTTACAATACTTAGAGTATTAGTATATTAATTTTAATTCTCACAGTACACATATACATATGGTAAGAGAAAGAGAGAGAGTGAGCATGCTCCAAATAATTGGATAGATAATCTAAAATTTATATATATTTTACCCCACTTTCATGGATGCCTTACTCTTAGACTTTATACCTTACTTTAATCACTTTACTTTTGTTAGTTATAAATACATAAGCTTTGAAGAAGAAACATTTTTAACCAAGAGAAGAATTAATTGATAGAAATGGAGGAGAAAAATAAAGAGTCACTAAAGTCCATTAAAATCTGGTACTAAAGATGAATTTTGCAAGGGAATTTGATTTCTTTTTTCCCTCCCTCTGATTGATTTTCTTACTGATGAGTTAAAGATGGTGGAGAAAAAGCTCAAAAGTTCATTTAAAAAAGACCTATGGATTTTGCATTACTACAAGTTCAATATGATTAGGTTGTGGCTACCAAAAAAAAAAAAGACCAAGATAATCTTTACCAGTATATAAAAAGATTATGTGTATATGTAAATATTTTATGTGTACAGGTAAAGCTCATTATATATATATGTATATATATATATACTGCCTAAAATAAAGATTATTTTGCTCTGCTAGCTAGACTCCATCTAGAGCATTATATTCAATTTTTCATGACAAAATTTTATAAGAATATTGTGAAATTGGAAGAATAGAGAAGAGGGCACACAGGATGTTAATGGAATTTGAAGTCATTATATATAATGATAATTTGAAGACAATGAGTATAAGAAGAGAACTCTTTGGAGGGCAATTTATAACAGGAAAGTTGTCTTTAAGTATTTGAAGAGCTCTCACTTAGAAAGAGATTATATAAGTTACTCTACTTGAGCTCAGAGGACAGAACAAGGGCCAGCCAATAAAAAGAAGAAATTCCCACTAATTACATTTGCTCAAAAATGAAGAACTATTCTCTTTAGAAAGCGAAATCTTGGGGACAGTTGGGTGGCTCAGTGGACTGAGATCCAGGCTGAGAGATGGAAGGTCCTGGATTCAAATCTGCTCTCAGAAACTTTCTTAGCTATGTGACTCAAGGCAGGTCACTTAACCCCTATTACCTATTCCTTACCACTTATAAGTATATTATTAAGAGTGGTAAGGAACAGTATATACAATACACTACTGACCTTATTAATATAAAACTTACTTTCTTTTCTTAGATTTTATTTAAGTTAAAATTTGTATTAAAGCGTTTACTAGAGTTCTTCTTTGCTTTAGGTTTTTTATTCTTTAAAAATGTAACTGAAGATTTTATTAATCTCTTTGAGTGGTAGGAAACTAAGGAATATCAATGCCTATATCTTTTGAGAATCATCAGAAAATTAAGAGATGATGCAAAAGAAATATACTTCCTGAAGGAGATATATTGATTGGGAAGGACCAAGATGGATTGGTGATAAAAAAAAAACCCACCTAGAGACCTTTCCAGGGCCAGTGAAGCACAAACTCTTTGAGACTATAGGAAACCAAATGTATTTTACTTATTGAGGTTAGGAAAATGGTAAATAAGATCCTAACTCTACATGGCTCTTTCTCCTCCCATTTTCTATGCTTTTCTCAGGAGCGAGCTCTTCTGATCTTCTTTAAGCTCTTCTTAGTCACTTCCTGCTCTTTCTAACCCCCCTCCCCCACTGAAAAAAAATTGACTACCTTGCTAAAGTAAATATCCCAGGTTGTCTTTAAAAGGCTGAGGAGACTGGACTCACAGGTGGACTGAGTCCTTCCCCAAGCCTGGGGTTGGTTTCTTAGGTAAAAATCCCAAAGTCCCAGATGTTAAACCCTTTGGCTTACATTAGCCAAATTTTCACAGCCAATTTGTCCACAGCACTGCAGGGAAACCCAGATCTCTTCCTATGTATCCCATAAAACTAATCAGTTCCCAGGAAATGATGGAGCAGTTGTTCTCTCTTCCACCTTAGAAACAGGACCATTCAGGAGTGACAGTTTTTCTCAGTTAATTCCCCAAACCCCACTCTGCAGAGCTTCCCCTTCTAAAATCTTTTCCAGGGTTTATGGCTAAATTCTCCTTTCTCCCTTTTAGAGACAACCTTTGCATTTTACCCTATTCCTTATTCCTCTATCCCAGTGGTTCCCAAACTTTTTTGGTCTACTGCCCCCTTTACAGAAAAAAAAATTACTTAGCACACCCTGTCACAAACTATCACTGCTCCCTTACAGTTATTCACTGCCCCCAAAAGCACCTGTGGACATCACTGCCCCCCTGGATCACTGCAGTACCCACCAGGGGGTGGTGGCACCCATTTTGGGAATCACTGTTTTATCCTTACAATGAGTCATGTGATTTTTCTTCTCTGACTCTTGTTACTGCCTATTCAGTCTTTGGTAAAGGATGAAATCACAAATTCTATTTTATTTCATACTATCAGTGTCACTATAATAAATTACTATATGACTGGAAAGATGTTAAAATACCAGCATTAATCTTTGTGATCATTGGAATTTGTAAAAGGAGAATAAGGAAGGTAATAAGCTAGTTGTAATAAGGGGATTAAACAGGTAAGGTGATAATAATAAGGCAGGAGGTAGAAAGGAACTAAGCAGGTAGGGTGATAAGGCACAATAGATGGGATTTGTGAGTCCCTAAGTCAGTAAGGTAGGAAAGGAGGGTACAATGGTGGAGGTAATAAATTGAGGTGGTAAGAGAGGTAAGGGAATGACTGAGGTAATTGGGCAGACAGCTGCAGCAGACTGGATACACAGGTTTGAGACAGAGACACTGAAGGGAAACAGACTGAGCCCTCCAGGTAGAAAGGGCACTTCTATAGACAAAGGTTAGGGCCAGCCAGAAATGGCTTGACACTGATTAGAGGGCTTTCTAGTCAGTTTCTCAGGTTCACAAAGGAAGAGTACAGAGGAAATATAGGGATTACCACTTTCTACAAAATGGACACATCCAATCCCCTCAGGACCCAGAGAGAATAGTATTCCTTTCTCCCCTTCTCCCTCTTTTATCAATCAACCAATGATTTAGCCAACGGTTTGATTAAGTGACAAACAGGGTTTATTGAGTTTCAGGGTTGTTTGTAAAGGACAGAGGGACAGACACAAGGTATCTCTAACAACTGCCTAGGAAGAAGCTAGGGTGGGGGAGGGACACAGGAATGAGAGACTGAGAAGGACCTGCCTCACTCAGTCTCAGAGGTTTTGTTCCCTTTAAGGTTAGGAAAGTTGCATACAATGATTCAGGAGATAATTTGTATCAAGGGTAAACCCTGCTTGACTACGGAGAAACTAAGTCTACAAAGTTTGAATTCTGCCACCCAGATCCACCCTTCTTCCAAAAACCCACAGGAAATTCAGGAAAGGAAATGACGATTGGGATAGGGAAGGTCAGGGAGATCCAGAGGAATTAGCTAAGCTACAAATCGTAAGAGAAAAGCTGCAGAATCAAGGTCAGGTTTTTATTCCAAACACCAAGCTCAGTTGACCCTCCTACTCTCATTGAGTCTCCAGGATCAACTGCCTCTAGTCAGGGTTCTAAACCCTTTTCAACTGTCAGAAATTCTGCAGTAAGGCTTTGCAGGGTTGATTTGAATCTTCTGCACCACCAACTACATGTTTTGCACAATCCATTACATGCCTTTTTATTATTAAAATATATAAGGTTCTGTGTGACCCTGGGCAAGTCACTTGACCCCCATTGCCCACCCTTACCAATCTTCCACCTATGAGACAATACACCAAAGTACAAGGGTTAATATATA
>NC_058133.1:302899296-302916129 GCF_016433145.1 Gracilinanus agilis
ATATATATATATATATATATATATGTAAGGTTATCTGGAGAAGAAACTCTTTCAACAATACTTTGTTGTTAAACTTACCCATAACTTTCAACCTTGTGGAAATGACTAGGCCACTGGAAGGGCAAAGCACCTTGACTATGATCACAAAGCTGGTATATGTCGTATTTCAGTCTTTCTCTATAAAAGATCAGCCCTAAATCCAGTATTCCATCTAGATGCCATCTGCAGTTTATATAAGTAAATAAAAAAATGAGTAAGAATGCACCCCATTCATCTCTTTTCATCCTCTATAATTTTTTCTCTATGTTTTCCTCTAGAGACAGTTTTTCTGTTTCTTTTTAATCTTATACTTCTTTTTCTTTTCAATATTTTCCCATATTTATATGTTTCATGTTCTTCCCCTCTCCCCCAAACCACCCTCCCAACACCCCATAGCCAACACATGATTCCACTGGGTTTTACATGTATCATTGATTAAGATCTAATTCCATATTATTGATAGTTGGACTAGAATTATTGTTTACTGTCTACATCCCCAATAATATTCCCATCAGCCCATGTATTCAAGCAGTTGTTTTCTTCTATGTTTCTATTCTCACAGTTCTTCTTCTAAATGTGGCTAGTTTTTCTTTCTCATGAGTCCCTCCGCATTGCTCTGGATTCTTGCTTTCCTTCTAGTAGAGAAGTCCGTTATGTTCAATTGAACCACAGTGTATCAGTCTCTGTGTTCAATGTTCTCATGGATCTGCTCCTTTCACTCTGCATGAATTTCTGGAGGTCATTGCAGTTCACATGAACATTATTCTTTTGAACACAATAGTATTCCATCACCAACATATACCACAATTTGTTCAACCATTCCCCAATTGAAGGACATTCCCTCTTACCACAACAAAGAGCTCAGCTATGAATATTTTTGTACAAGTCTTTTCCCTTATTATCACTTTGAGGTATAAACCAAGCAGTAGTATGGCTGAATCAAAAAGCCAATAGTCTTTTAAAGCCCTTTGGGTATAGTTCCAAATTGCCATCCAGAATGGTTGGATCAATTCACAACTCCACCAGCAATGCATTAATGGTCCAATATTTCTACATCCTCTCCAACATTCACCACTTTCCTTTGCTGTCATGTTAGCTAATCTGCTAGGTATGAGGTGGTACCTCAGAGTTGTTTTGATTTGCATTTCTCTAAATACAAGAGATTTAGAACACTTTTTCATGTGTTTGTTGATAGTTTTGATTTCTTTATCTGAAAATTGCCTATTCATGTCCCTTGCCCATTTATCAATTGGGGAATGGTTTGATTTGTTTTTAGCTCATTATATATTTGAGTAATTAGAACTTTGTCAGAGTTTTTTGTTGTAAAGCATTTTTCCCAATTTCTTGCTTCCCTTCTAATTTTGGTAGCATTGGTTTTGTTTGTACAAAAACATTTTAGTTTAATATAATAAAATTTTTTATTTTACATTTTGTAATTTTTTCTAACTCTTGCTTGGTTTTAAAATCTTTCCTTTCCCAGAGATCTGACAAATATACAATTCTTTGTTCACCTAATTTACTTACAGTTTCTTTCTTTATATTCAAGTCATTAACCCATTCTGAATTTATCTTGGTATAGGATGTGAGATGTTGATCTAGACCCAATCTCTGCTATATTGTTTTCCAATTTTCCCAGAAGTTTTTTGTCAAATAGTGGGTTCTTATCTCAAAAGTTGGTTCTTTGGGCTTATGATAGACTATCTTGCTGAGGTAGCTTACCCCAAGTCTATTCCAGTGATCCTCCCTTCTGTTTCTTCACAAGTACCATATTGTTTTGATGACTACTTCTTTATAGTAAAGTTTAAGATCTGGCACTGCTAAGCCACCTTCCTTCATATTTTTTTCATTATTTCCCTTGATATTCTTGGTCTTTTGTTCTTCCAAATGAACTTTGTTAATTAATTTACTTATATAGTGCTATACCTATTAAACTACCAAAAAGCTTTTTTTAATGAATTAGTTAAAAACGTCTTTAAGTTTTTGATAAAATTCACTTGTGAATCCATCTGGCCCTGGGGATTTTTTCTCAGGGAGTTCTGTAATGGCTTGTTGAATTTCTTTTTCTAATATGATATTAGTTAAGTATTCTATTTCCTCTTCTGTTAATCTAGGCAATTTATATTTTTTAATGTTCATCCATATCATGTAGATTGCTATATTTATTGCCATATAATTGCTCAAAAGAGTTTTTAGTGATTTTCTTGATTTCCTCTTCATTAGAAATGAGTTCTCCCTTTTCATGTTTGATACTGATAATTTGGTTTTCTTCTTTCCTTTTTTAGTTAGATTGGCCAATACTTTGTCAATTTTATTTGTTTTTTCAAAGTACCAGCTTCTAGTCTTATTTATTAATTCAATAGTTATATTAATTTCAATTTTATTAATTTATTCTTTAATTTTTATAAACTCTAATTTAGTTTTTAACTGGAGATTTTTTATTTTTTCTCTTTCTAGTTTTTTGATTTGTATGCCCAGTTCATTGATCTTTCAGCACTCTAATTTGTTAATTTATATACTCCAGGATATAAATTTCTCCCTGAGTACTGCTTTTGCTTCACCCCACAGATTTTGATAGGATGTCTAATCATTGTCATTCTCTTCAATTAAATTATTAATTGTTTCTATGATTTGTTTTTTAAACAACTGATTTTGGAGAATCATATTACTTAATTTACAATCAATTTTTTATTTGCCTATCCATATATCCTTATTAATTATTATTTTTATTGCATTGTAATATGAAAAGGTTTCATTTTTTATTTCTGCTCTTTTGCATTTCTTTACCATGTTTCTATGCCCTAGTACATGGTCAGTCTTTGTGAATGTGCAGCTGAAAAGAAGGTTTATTCCTTTTTCTCCCTATTTACTTTTCTCCACATATCTATTATCTCAATTTTTCTAGGATTTCATTTACCTCTCTTATTTATTTCTTATTTATTTTTTGGTTTGATTTATCTAGATCTTATAGAGGAAGATTTAGGTCTCCCACTAGTAAAGTTTTACTATTTATTTCTTTCCTGAGCTCTGCCAGTTTATCCTTTAGAAATTTGAATACTATACTATTTGGTGCACACATGTTGAGTACTGTTATTTCCTCATTGTCTATACTGCCTTTTATCAGGATGTAATTATCTTCCCTATCTCTTTTAATCATATCTGTTTTTACTTTGGTTTTGTAAGAAATCATAATTGCAGTTCCTGCCTTCTTTTTCTCAGTTGAAGGCCAACAGATTTTGCTGTGGCCTTTTATTTTTACTCTTTGTATGTCTACTTGCCTCATGTGTGTTTCTTCTAGACAACGTATGGCAGAATTTTGTTTTCTAATCCACTGTATTTGCTTCTGTTTTATGGACAAGTTCATCCCATTCACATTCAGAGTTATAATTATCAGCTGTGTATTTACCAACATTTAGATATCCTATCCTAGTTCTGCTCTTTATTCTTACACTATTTACTTTTGAAACATTGATTTGTTTTAAACCAGTCCCCCTTATCCCTTCCCTTAGTTTACTTCCATTTGCTGCCCTCCTTTTTCATTCCCCTATTATTATTATAAGGTCTAATGAATTCTCTCCCCACTCTCTTCCACTTCCTTTTTGACATCTCCACCCCATTTCCCCTCTTGGTTTATCCCTTCTGACTTCCTCCTTTGGGTAAGATAGAATTAGATATCCCAATGGATCTGGCTACTCTTCCCTCTCAGGATTAATTCCTCTGAGAGTAAGGTTTAAGTATGTCCTATTAATGCCCCTTTCCTCTCCTTATAATAGTATTCATCCCCTCCTCTATCCCATGCCCTCTTTGTGTGATATAGATTATCCTATTTTTTCTTATTCCTTCAAGTTTCTCTTAGTGCCATCTTCTATTCCCCTCTACTCTTTTTTCCATACAATCTTAGACCAGTTAGTTCTCCAACCTCTCCCTATGAATAATTCTTCAAATTACTATAATAGTGAAGATAATTTTTGTGAATTACACATAACATTTCTCCATATAGGAATACAAATAATTTGATCTTATTGAAACTCTTAAAGAAGCAAATTTAAAAATAAGAATTTTCTTTCTGCTCTCTTTCTTATTTACCTTTTCACGTTTCTCTTGATTTTGGGGATTGAATATCAAACTTTCCATTTAGTTCTGTTCTCTTCTTTACAAATACTTGAAAATCTTTTATCTTGTTCAATGCCCATATTTTCCCTGGAAGTATATAGTCAGTTTTGATGGATAGGTGATCCTTTGTTGTAGATCCAATTGTCTTGCCTTTCTGAATATAATATTCCAAGCCTTCTGGTCTTTTAGCATGGAGACTGCCAGATCCTTTGTAATCCTGATTGGTATTCCTTGATATCTGAATTGTCTCTTTCTGGCTTCTTGTAATATATTGTCCTTACATTGGAAACGTTTGAATTTGGCAATTATATTCCATAAGGTTGACTTTTGAGGGTTTAATGTATAGGGTGATCTATGGATCCTTTCAATGTCTTTTTTGCCCTTTTGTTAAAGAACATCAGGACGGTTTTCTTAGATAATTTCTTTTAATATAAAGTCCATATTCCTATTAATTTCTGCTTTTTCAGGAAGACGAATGATTGTCAAATTGTCTCTTCTAAACCTGTTTTCTTGATCTGTCAGTATCTCAGTGAGATATTTCATGTTTCCTTCTATTTTGTCATTCTTTTGACTTTGCTTTATTAGTTCTTGCTGTCTTGTAAGATCATTGGCTAATTCTACTCTTTAGAGATTGGTTTTCTGCTATAATCTTTTGATTTCCCTTTTTGATTTGGTCTATTCTGTTTTTCATGGTTTTCTGCTGTTTAATTTGGGTCTCCAATTTGCTTATCATTTCATTTGATTTTGGGGTGTCTTCTCCAATTGGGAGTTTCTTTCTTTTAAACTGTTAATTTCCTTTTGAGCTATTTCCCACTCTTCTTGCCAAATCTCTTCCATTTTTCTCATGATCTCAGAATTGAACTCTTCAAGAGCTTGTGACCAATTTTCATTTTTTTGGGAATGTTTGGATGTCTTTAATTGTTTGTCCTCCTCTGATGTCTGTTCTCTTGTCTGATTTTTTCTGTGTAAAATTTATCAAGTGTTAATGCTTTTCTCTTTTTCTTTCTCTTGGCTAGTTCTTGGGTGTTGCTTGGCATTATTATGCTGTTTTTTCCTTCTCAGTCAGAAGTCTGGGTCAGGTTGGCAGGCTCCCTTTAGTGGAGCAGTTTTTCCTTGAGGTTACTTTATGAGTCAAAGTGTAGTGTGCAACTCTCAGCTTCATCCTTGTGCCCAAGGTCTGCACTCTTTAGGCTTCTGGGGTCCCAAGTCTAGCTGTTCTCAGGGTCAAGTCTCCTGGTGGCCCCCTTGTTTGCTACTCTAGCTGAGGCTTCTTTATGAATCTCAAAGTGCTGTTTCTACTGTATGTCACCCCTCCACTTTAGGTCCACACCCAAGGTCTGCAGTCAAGGTCCACACTCAAAGTTTCAATTCTTTAGCCTCTTGGGGTCTTAAGTCTTGCTGCTCTCAGGAGCAAGTCCCTGGTCATCCCAGTTAGCTGCCAAGAACTTAGTGAATGCCCCACAGTTGCTCTAACTTTTGTGCACTTGCTCTGGCACTGTAGGTTGGTGGGGGAGGGTTGATCAGCTCATGTTTTAGTGTACTCCAAAGAGATCAAAGAAAGAGGGAAAAGGATCCATATGTATTAACAAATTTAATGCAATTCTTTTTGTGGCGACAAATAATTGGAAAATGGAGAATACATATCAGTTGGGGAATGGCTGATTTGGTTATGATTTATGAAAAGAATGAAATACTGCCTTGCTTTAAGAAACATATGAAATGAAGAAGAAATTGGTTTCAGAGAAACCTGGGAAGGTTTAAATCTACTCGTGCATAGTAAAGTGAGCAGAATCAGGAGAAAATTTCTACAATAATAATAGTTTAGATGCATATTGTATGATAATATACATATATAAAATATACCTGCCATCTTGGGTAGGGACAGCAAATGGATTACAAAATGTCAGAAAATAATTATTAAAAATTGTAATGATGTAATCTGAAAAAATAAAGAAAAATTCATTCCTTTGAAAAATAGGAGAATTTTGATCAATGTAGCATAATCACAATTTTAATGGATTTATAATTAAATGTGCCGTCTCCCTACTAATAGAGAGATGATGGATTTAGATTGAAAACTGATATATTAAGGTTTTGGACATGGCCAATGATAGAATTTGTTTAGCTTGACTTAGATATATGAAATAGCAGTTAGGATTTATTTTTCTCTTTCTCATTGATGATGCAGGGAAAAATTTGTGAGGACAAGAGGACCTAAGCTAAACCCAAAAATTAACTTAAATTTAAAAATAAAATAAAAATAAATAAACAAACAACAAAAACAAAAACAGAAAATGCAATCCAGTGATTATTGAATACATGCAAGGATGGTCAAATTTGAGTTATTGTGGATCTTTGTTACAGGATTAAAACCTAGTTTTTGGAACTTGTTACTTTTACTATCTGTCTGTGTAGAATTATAACAAAGATGAATTATGGCATCATTCTACTTGCTGATATATGTGACCAGAAAGAAAAATATTATTTCTCTGGAAGTTAAACAGATTATAATTAATATTTTATTTTTCAAAATAATTTTGGTATGCATACTATACCAGGATGATAATAATAAGCTACGTTCCAGAGCAATAACTATGGTAACAATCAGAATCCAGCAATTTGATTAAAAAAACAAATAATTAAAGAGTTACTGAAGATAAGCATCTAGATATTTCAATAATCAAATTTTAATTGAATTATATATTTTTATCTTCTCTAATCCATGAGGTGAAAATGAAGATAATAGAATTTTTGATCACAAAATTGTTGGGAAGATTAAATGAGATAATTATAGAGTTATGCCAATTTTAATGTAATTTATAAATGCTATCACCAGCAGTATAACTACCTACTTTTACTGTTATTGATAATGTTGCTGCTAATACTATTGCTAATGATGAAGATGAAAAATCTGGGGAGTTATATTTTAAATGAAATGTTGCTACTGAGATTCAGGAAACTCATTTAAACCTTTTAAGGGAAAGTTATCTGAGAGATAATCCCAATTATCTAGTTATGTAAAAGAATCCTAAGGAAAATAAATTAAGAAACAGAGGGAGTTTTTAAAGTTACTCTATTGGACATATAGAAGATAGAACTAGCTACTACAAAACGTTATGACTGGGACAGGGGTTACTCTGGCAGCAGAGTAAAAAGTAACTGCTGGACCTCTCCTAACCCGTGCATATAGGACTCCTCATGAAGACATAAAAACAAATGCAGAGGAAAGAAGGGACCCCACAACAGGATGCAGCATCAAAGGTAAGTGGAATCGGGGCATTTCCATGCTATAAAGGGGGGAAATAGCTCTCACAAAAACAGGAGCGGAGCAACCTCCTCCCCCACACCCCACACCACCTACAACTCCAAAGCCAGTGCACGAATCAGAGCAAGTTTGGGGCACCCATTAAGTCATTGACAGCTCACCAGGGCTTGTTCCTGAGAGCAGCAAGACTTCAGAACCCCCAAGAGGCTAAAGAACTCAGGGACTCTGAACACAGACCCTGAGCTGACACAGGTGTGGGCTAAGGCTCAGGCTAAGGTGTGGACTAAGGCGAAGACAAAGGGACTGATTCTGAGTGCAGGAGCGGACTTTGAGTGGGGACGCAGTGCAGAGAGGTGCTTGACTGTGGAAGCAGCTCCCTGAGACTGTTAAAGGAGCTTCAGGCAGAAGAACGAGCAAGGAGACCACCAGGAGGCTTCTCCCAGAACAACTAGACCTGAGATCTCAGGAGTCTATAAAGAGCTCAGACAGATACTGGGCATGAACATAAAGCTGAGAGGGAACTCAGCTTACAATGGCAAGCCAGAATCATCAGGAAAACCAGAAGAGAAAGATGAAGAAGAAAAAACCTTTAACACTTGACAATTTCTACACAGAAAAAATCCAGACAACAGAAGAAACAGTAGAGGAGAACAAACAATCCAAACCTTCCCAAAACAATGAAAATGGGTCACAAGGTCTTGAAGAGTTCAGATCTGAGATCATGAGAAAGATGGAAGAGATCTGGCTAGAAAATAACAGTTTAAAAGGCAGAATTTCACAATTGGAAAGTGAGGCAAATAAATCAAAGACCAGAAATGATGTGATTTCAAAGGAAAACAAAAAGATTGTAGCGAAAATCCCATCTCTAAAGGTTAGAATTGGGCAATTTGAAAAAGATGCCCCCGAATCAAAACAATTAATAAGCAAATTGGAGACCAAAATCAAACAGCTGGAAAACAGGTCAGACCAAACTGAGAAGGAAAATCAAAAGCTTATAGCAGAAAACCAGTCTCTAAAGACAAGAATTGGGCAAGTAGAAGCTGACGATCTATCAAGACAGCAAGAGCAAATAAAGCAAAGTCAAAAGACTGATAAAATAGAAGAAACATGAAATATCTCAATGAGAAACAGACAGATCAAGAAAACAGGTCTAGAAGAGACAATCTGAAAATCATTGGTCTTCCTGAAAAAGGAGAAATTAATAAAAATTTGGACTCAATACTAAAAGAAATTATTCAACAAAACTGCCCTGAAGTTCTACAATAAGAGGGCAATAGAGAAATTGAAAGGATCCCTAGGTCACCTTCTGCACAGGACCCTGAAAAGACAACCCACAGGAATATAAAAGCCAAATTCAAGAGCTTCCAAGTAAAAGAAAAAAAATTTTACAAGAAGCCAGAAAGAGACTCAGATATCAAGGAGCACCAATCAGGATCACACAGGATCTGGCAGTCTCCACACTAAAAGACTGCAAGGCTTGGAATATGATATTCAGAAAGGCAAGAGAACTGGGAGTTCAACCACAAATCAACTACCCATCAAAACTGACTATATACTTCCAGGGAAAGGTTTGGGCATTCCACAATATAGAAAATTTCCAAGCATTTGCACAGAAGAGACCAGGACTAAATGGAAAGTTCAATATCCAACCACAAAAATCAAGAGAAACATGAAAAGGTAAATAAGAAACAGAAGGGAAAGTAAGAAAACTCATATTTTTTTTAAATTTTGCCTCTTTAAGGGCTTCAATAAGATCTAATTATTGGAACTCCTATGTGGAGAAATATTATGTATAATTCTCTGTAGTGAACTCTGTTCACCATTATAACATTCACTATTATAATAATTAGAAGAATTATTCATAGGGAGAAGTTCGAATAATAAATGATCTAAAATGATATGGACGGGAGGGAAAGAGGGGAGTGAATAGTGGAGGACACCAAAAGAATCTTGAAGGAATAAGAAAAATAGGATATTCTATTACACACAAAGAGGGCATGGGAAGGGGAAGGGATGAATATTGTTATAAGAAGGAGAGGAAGACAGCATTAAGAGGTAATATTTAAACCTTCCCCTCACTGTAATTAACCCTGAGAGGGAAGAGTAGCTATATCCATTGCGATATAAAACTCTATCTAACCTTACTGAGAAAGTCAGAAGGGACAAATCAAGGGGAGCAGGGGAGTGGGGAGGTCAAAAAAGGGAGGGGAGAAGAAGTGGAAGGAAATTCATCAGGCCTTAAAAATAAAAACAGGGGAATAATAAAGGAGGGGTTAAAAAGGGAAGTAAATCAAGAGAGGGGAAAAGGGTTACTAGCTTAAAGCAAACCATTGGTTTAAAAGGAAATAGTGTAAGAAGAAGGGATAGAATTAGGGGAGGGCACCAAAATGTCGGCGAATACACAACTGAAAATTATAACTCTGAATGTGAATGGGATGAACGCACCCATTAAACAGAAGCAAATAGCAGAGTAGATTAGAAACTAAAATCCTACCATATGTTGTCTAAAAGAAACACATATGAGGAGGGGGGACATACACACGTTTAAAATAAACGGCATCAGTAAAATCTTTTGGGCTTCAAATGAGAAAAAAAGGCAGGAATGGCAAGCATGATTTCTGATAAAGCCAAAGTAAAAATAGATATGATTAAAAAAGAAAGGGAAGATAATTACATCCTGATAAAAGGCAGTATAGGCAATGAGGCAATAACATTGCTCAATATGTATGCACCAAATGGCATAGCATCCAAATTTGTAAAGGAGAAACTGGTAGAGCTCAAGAAGGAAATAGATAGTAAAACCATACTAGTGGGAGGTCTAAATATTTCTCTTTCAGATCTAGATAAATCAAACCAAAAATAAATAAGAAAGAGGTAAGAGAGGTGAATGAAGCCCTAGAAAAATTAGATTTAATATATATGTGGAGAAAAATAAATAGGGACAAAAAGGAATACACCTTCTTTTCGGCTGCACATGGTACATTCACAAAGATTGACCATGTAATAGGACATAGAATCATTGCAAACAAATGCCAAAGAGCAAATATAATAAATGTAACATTCTCAGATCATAATGCAATAAAAATAATAATTAGTAAGGGCACCTGGACAGGCAAATCAAAAACCAATTGGAAATTAAATAATATGATTCTCCAAAACCAATTAGTCAAAGAAGAAATCATAGAAACAATCAACAATTTCATTGAAGAGAATGACAATGATGAGACATCCTACCAAGCTCTGTGGGATGCAGCCAAGGCAGTACTCAAGGGGAAATTTATACCCTTGAGTGCATATATTAACAAATTAGGGAGGGCAAATATTAATGAATTGCACATGCAACTTAAAAAACTAGAAAGTGAGCAAATTAGAAATCCCCAGATGAAAACTAAATTAGTAATATTAAAAATCATGGGAGAAATTAATAAAATCAAAATTAAAAAACCATTAAATTAGTAAATAAGACTATAAGCTGGTATTTAGGAAAAAACAGATAAAATAGGCAAAGTACTAGTCAATCTATTAAAAAAGGAAGAAAACCAAATTGACAATGTCAAAGAGGAAAAGGGAGACCTCACCTCTAATGAAGAAGAAATTAAGGCAATTATTAAAAAATACTTTGCTTAATTATATGGCAATAAATATAGCAATCTAGATGATATGGATGAATATTTACAAAAATATAAATTACCTAGATTAACAGCAGAAGAAATAGAATACCTAAATAATCCCATATCAGAAAAAGAAATTGAAAAAGCCATCAAAGAACTCCCTAAGAAAAAATCACCAGGACCTGATGGATTCACAAGTGAATTCTATCAGACATTCAAAGAACAACTAATCCCAATACTACACAAATTATTTGATATAATAAACAAAGCAGGAGTCCTACCTAATTCCTTTTATGATACAAATATGGTAATGATTTCAAAGCCAGGTAGATAAAAAACAGAGAAATAAAACTATAGACCAATCTCCCTAATGAACATAGATGCAAAAATCTCAAATAGAATACTAGCAAAGAGACTCCAGCAAGTGATCAAGAGGATCATCCACCATGATCAGGTGGGATTTATACCAGGAATACAAGTTTGGTTCAACATTAGGAAAACCATCCACATAATTGACCATATCAACAGTCTAACAAACAAAAATCACATGATTATCTCAATAGATGCTGTAAAAGCCTTTGACAAAATACACCATCCATTCCTATTGAAAACACTGAAAAGTATAGCAATAGAAGGACCTTTCCAAATAAACAATAAACAGTATATACCTAAAATCATCAACAAGCATCATATGCAATGGGGATAAATTTAGAAGCCTTTCCGATAAGATCAGGAGTAAAACAAGGATGCCCATTATCTCCTCTATTATTTAATATTGTACTAGAAACATGAGCAGTAGCAATTAGAGAAGAAAAAGTAATTGAGGGTATTAAAATAGGCAACGAGGAGACTAAGCTATCACTCTTTGCATATGATATGATGATCTACTTAAAAAATCCTGGAGAATCAACTAAGAAGCTTGTAGAAATAATCAACAACTTTAGCAAAGTTGCAGGATACAAAATAAATGCACATAAATCATCAGCATTTCTATATATTTCCAACACATCACAGAAGCAAGAAGTAGAAGGAGAAACACCATTTAAAATCACCCTAGATAACATAAAATACTAAGGAATCTATCTACCAAAACAAACACAGGAATTATATGAAAACAACTACAAAATACTTTCCAAACAATTAAAACTATATCTAAACAATTGGAAAAACATTGATTGCTCATGGGTAGGAAGAGCGAACATAATAAAAATGAACATTCTACCCAAATTAATTTACCTATTTAGTGCCATACCTATCAAAATACCAAAAACTTTTTTCACGGAATTAGGAAAAACTATAACAAATTTCATTTGGAATAACAAAAGATCAAGAATATCAAGGGAAATAATGAAAAAAAAATGTGAAGGAAGGGGGCCTAGCAGTACCAGATATTAAACTATACTATAAAGCAGCAGTCATGGTACTGGCTAAGAGACAGAAGGGAGGATCAGTGGAATAGACTTGGGGTAAATGACGTCAGGAAGACAATATATGATAAACCCAAAGAGCCCAATTTTCCGGACAAAAATCCACTATTTGACAAAAACTGTTGGGAAATTTGGAAAACAATATGGGAGATATTAGGTTTGGATCAACATCTCACACCCTACACTAAGATAAATTCAGAATGGGTGAATGACTTGAATATAAAGAGGGAAACTATAAATAAGTTAAGTGAACACAGAATAATATACTTGTCAGATCTATGTGGAAGAAACGATTTTAAAACCAAACAAGAATTAGAGAAAATTACAAAAGGTAAAATAAATTATTTTGTTTATATAAAACTAAAAAGCTTTTGTACAAACCACAACAGTGTAGCCAAGATCAGAAGGGAAACAACAAATTGGGAAAAATATTTATAACAAAAAACTCTGACAAGGGTCTAATTACTCAAATATACAAGGAGTTAAATCAATTGTATAAAAAATCAAGCCATTCCCCAATCGATAAATGGGCAAGAGATATGAATGGGCAATTTTCAGATAAAGAAATCCAAACTATCAGTAAGCACATGAGAAAGTTTTCTAAATCTCTAATAATTAGAGAAATGCAAATCAAAACAACTCTGAGGTATCACCTCATACCTAATAGAATGGCTAAAATGAAAGAAGGGGAGAGTAATGAATGTTGGAGTGGATGTGGCCAAATTGGAACATTAAAGCATTGCTGGTGGAGCTGTGAACTGATCCAACAATTCTGGATGGTAATTTGGAACTATGCTCAAAGGGCTATAAAAGAATGCCTGCCCTTTGATCCAGCCATACTATTGTTGGGATTGTACACCAAAGAGATCAGAGATAAACAGACTTGCATGAAAATATTTATAGCCGTGTTTTTTGTGGTGGCAAAAAAACTGGAAAATGAGGCCATGCCCTTCAATTGGGGAATGGCTGAACAAATTGTGGTATATGCTGGTGATGGAATACTATTGTGCTAAAAGGAATAATAAACTGGAGAAATTCCATGTGAATTGGAAAGACCTCCAGGAACTGATGCAGAGCGAAAGGAGCAGAGCCAGAAGAACACTGTACACAGAGACTGATATACTGTGGTAAAATAGAATGTAATGGACTTCTGTACTAGCAGCAATGCAATGACCCAGGACTATTCTGAGGGATTTATGGTAAAGAACACTACCCACATTCAGAGAAAGAACTGTAGGAGAGGAAACAGAAGAAAATCAACTTCTTGAATACATGGGTTGAGGCGGACATCATTGGGGATCGAAAGTACCACACCAATGCAACTATCAACAATTTGGAAATAGGTCTTGATTATTGACACATGTTAAAACCAGTGGAAATGCATATCGGCAAGGGGAGGGTGGGGAGATCGGGTAGTGAAGGGGAAAGTAAGAGCATAATCATGTAACCATGTTAACTTTTCTAAAACATAAATATTAATAAATGTTTTAAAAAAAGAAGATAGAACTAGTTAACTGAGAATAACTAATTATTCTTGATTGTTGACAGAATAGCATTCTTTAGTTTATAGCTTCATTTACAGTTATTACCCTTCATTGTTAATTAGAGCAATATAGAGGTGAATTTTTTTTTATGTTGCATATGCTGTCTGTTGTCACCTCTGGCATGAAGATAAAAAAAGTTGGGGAAGAAAGCTACACTATTACAACTCTCATGACTGGAAAATGTATCATTTGAATGATTGCAAAAATAGCTGAGCTGTATAATCAATCTACGTTCTTGTTGGGCATTTGACCATTTGTATTGGCGATCCCTTGTATTTCTATAAATCTATAAATTTGACACTATTCTCCATGTAGTTGAGAAATGAAGCTTTTGTCAGATTTGTTCTAAAGATTTTTCCCTAGTTTGTTGTTCTTCCTTTAATCCTGGTTGCACTGATTTTGTTTTGCAGAAGCTTTTCAACTTCAATGAAATCAAATTTATCTGTTTTACATGTCATAATTTCTGTTTTCTTTTGACCAATACTTCCCTCATCTATAGGTATGATTGATAATATATTTTGTACTCCTCTAATGTGTTAATGGTATCATCCTTTTTTCTAAATTATGTATACATTGAATTTTTACCTTTGTATAATACACTGTGAATTGTTGGTCAGTCTAAATTTTGCCAAATTTTTTTTCAGGTTTCCCAGAAATTTTGTTGAATGGTGACTTCTTCCTACAGATGCATGGGTTTCTGGATTTGTTCAACAGGAAGTTACTATGGCCATTTACCATTGCATGTTAAGTGCATTTGGTCCTCCATTCATTACTTAGTAAATATCAGATTATTTTTATATTTGCCCTTTATAATGTTGTTTGAAATCTAATATAACCACCATCCTTCATATTTTTCATTAATTTCCTAGATATTCTAGATCATTTGTTCTTCCAGATGAATTGTGTTATCATTTTTTCTAGCTTTATGAGATAATCTTTGGGTAGTTTAATTGGTATGTCACTGTATAAGCAAATTAATTTTGGAAGAATTATCATTTTTATTACATTGGCTCAATCTACCAATAAGCAATTAAAGGTTTTGCAATAAACCTCCTTTTATTGAATGTTGATTGACTTTTAATTGCTTCACACTGCCACAATCTCAAATGTAAATAAAGAGAAAACCTGGAGTTATATGAAATAATGCAAAGTGAGGTGAGCAGAAACAGGAGAACATTGTATACAGAGACTGATAAACTGTGGTAAAATTGAATGTAATGGACTTCTATACTAGAGCAATGCAATGACCCAGGACAATTCTGAGGGATTTATGGAAAAGAATGCTACCTACATTCAGAGGAAGAACCACACGAGTGGACACAGAAGAAAAACAACTGCTATAACACATGGGTTGATACAGACATGATTTGGGAAGTAAACTCTAAATGACCACCCTAGTACAACTATCAATAATATGGAAATAGCTCTTAATGGAAGACACATGAAGATACCAGAGGAAATGAGTGTCGGCTATGGGGGTGAGGGTCTGGGGGAGGGAGAGTAAGAACATAAATCATGTAACCAGGGAAAATTTTTAAAAAAATTAAAATAATTTTGGAAACAACAACAATAAAAAAGAAACAAGAGAATGCTCTACATCCTAATGGCGTGAAAAATTTAATTATTATCAACAAAGCAAAGATTTAGGACTACTTCAAGAGACTCGTGACAAAATCAAGGATATCTGAATCCATAGAAGGAAGAGACAGAGTTGGAAAGCAAATTGAAACATACTATTGTTTACTGTATTTCTTCCTTGAAATTATCCCTAATGAAAGCAAAATGTGTCTTCTTTTATATGATGAACATAGAAATAATTGTTATATGATAAGATATGTATTATCTGTATTATATTGCCTACATTTTTTGGGAGATAAGCTGAAGGAAGAAAAAGAACATGAATAGCAAACTATTAGAAAGTGAATATTGAAAAAATAGCATTAACATGTAATCTGGAAAAAATTATCATCATAATAAAAAAGAAATAACAAGTTCAGAAGTTCCTTTTATGAAAAAAATGTGGTACTGATATCTAAACTAGAAGCAAAAAAATAGAAAAAATTATAAATTGATTTCAGTAATGAATATGGATGCAAAAATCCTCAGGAAAATATTAGCTAAAAGACCACAACAATGCATCACAATCATTATATGTTGTGACCATAGAGAATTTACACCAGGAATGAGAATGCAGGGATGATTTCCTATGAAGAAACCCATCAAAATAATTATTCATATTAATAAAAATCAATAAAAATCATATGATTATACTAATAGATGAAGAAAAAGCCTTTGATAAAGTACATTAATTCCTATTAAAGTCAGTGGAAACAATAGATTTAAATGAAGATTCCCTTAAAATTATATGAAGCATCTACCTAAAACCATTTCTAAGTACTATTTGTAATAAGGATAATCTAGAAATTTTCCAAAAAGAACAGGAGTTCTACCAGATGCTCATTACTGCAAATATTATTTAATATATTATTAGAAGTAGTAGAAACAAGAGAAAAATATAGAAGGAATAAGAATGGGCAAAAAGGTAATAAAACTATATCTTTACAGGGAGACCAAAAACAGAGAAAGAAAACTACAGACCAATCTCCCTAATGAACATAGATGCAAAAATCTTAAATAGAATACTAGCAAAGAGACTCCAGCAAGTAATTAAGAAAATCATTCACCACGATCAGGTGGGATTTATACCAGGAATGCAAGGTTGGTTCAACATTAGGAAAACCATCCACATAATTGACCATATCAACAGTCTAAGAAACAAAAATCACATGATTATCTCAATAGATGCTGAAAAAGCCTTTGACAAAATACAGCATCCA
>NC_058133.1:302920927-302950016 GCF_016433145.1 Gracilinanus agilis
ACTGCAGGAGAGGAAACATATAAGAAAAACAATTGCTTGAACGCATGGGTCGGGGTGGACATGATTGAGGGTGTGGACTCGAAACTACCAGACCAATGCAACTACCAACAATTTGGAAATTGGTCTTGATCAAGGACACATGACAAAACTAGTGGAAATGCGCATCGGCCATGGTTGGGGGGGGTTCCGGGGGGGGGGCGAAGGGGAAAGGAGGAGCATGAATCATGTAACCATGTTAAAAATGAATATTAATAAATGTTAAAAAAATAAAAACACAAAAAAAATAAAAAACTATCTCTTTGCATATGACATGATATTATATATGGAAAATTCTTGATTCAAATAAAAATTACTTTAAAGTATCAATAATTTTACCAAAGTAACAAATTATGCAATAAATCCACACAAAATCATCATTTTAATGTATTAATAACCAAGGCCTTCAAGAAGAGATAGAGATATTCCCTAATAAATGCAGAAACTTAAAAAAAATAAAACATTCTTCATACAATTAAAGGCAGATCTAAAGAGTTGGAGAAATATTCATTGTTAGTGGGTAGGCTGAGACAATTTAATTAAAATGACAACCCTACATGAACTAATTTACTTATTCAATGCCCTCCCAGTGATATTAATGAAAATATGTCTTATTGAGTGAGAAACAAAATAATAACAAAAATCTTTTGGAAGAATGAAAGATCAAGAAAACAAAGAAGTAATGAAAAATTAAAGCAAGGAGGTATTATTATATTACCAAATTTTATGCTGTATTTTTAAAACAGGAATTATCAAAACTAAGAAAAAAGAAAGAGAAATAGTACAGACATACAACAACAACAAAAAATAGTAAAAGGTTATAACAATCTTGTATTTGACAAAAATATAGGTCCAGGCTTTGGGGATAATAAATCATTATTTGGCAAAAAGTGTTGGGTCAACTGGAAAGTAGGTTAAGTAAAACTATGTATAGATCAATATCTTACACCATTCATGAAGATAAGATCAAATGAATACATAATGTAGCAAAAAAAGGAGACAAAAGCAAATTAGAACAACATGGGTCATATTGCCTATCAGATTTCTGGATAGGTAAGGAATTTATGCATTAGCAAATGACAGAGATCGTTGTAAGATATAAAATGGACAATTTTGAGTACATTGAATTGAAAAAATTTGTACAAATAAAGTAACTGTTGCCAAGAGTAGAAAGAAAGCAGAAAATTGGGGGAAATTTTCATAGATATTCTCTCAGATAAACATCTCATATCTAATACCTATGTAAAACTTTTTCAAATTTATGGGAATAAGAACAATTCTCAATTGATAAATGAGCAAAATACATGAACAGATATTCTTCAAATAAAGAAATGTTATATTTAGATATATGAGAAATTGTTCTAAATCACTATTGATGAGTGAAATGAAAACCCAAACTTTCCTGAGGTATCATTTCACACCCATCAGATGGTTAAAATGACAAAATGACAAATATTGGAGGGGATGTGGAAAAGTGGGGACATTAATATATATCTTCCTTCTCAACACAATAAGCATGGAAATATATATGGAATGATAGCACATGTATAAAGCATATAATACTTATTTTATTTTGATATGTTGATACACATTTTTATAATCATTTTATGCCACTTTGTGATCCATGTTCTTTTCTTCTCTTCTTTTCCTCACCCCTAACTAAGATAGTAGATAACTTGATATAGGTTATGTATTTCTTATGAAGCAACACATATTTCCACATTCATTATGTGAAAGACTCATATTACTTACACTAGAGAAAAATTCACAAAGGAAATAAATTGAAGAATGATATGCTTCAAACTGCACACAGATTCCATCAGTTCCTTTTATAATGCTGGATAGTTTTTTTTTATCATTAGTCTCTTGGGGTTGCCCTGAATCCTTCCATTGTTGATAATAGCTAATTCATTCACACTCAATCATTGTATTTTATTGCTCTTCCTTGCATACAATATTCTCCTGGTTCTGCTCACTTCACTTTGCATCATTTCACATGAGTGTTTTTTTTTACTCACAGTGTCTTCCCATTATTATTGTTCAGTAGTATCCCATTATAATCATATACCACAACTTTCTAAGTCATTACCCAATTGATGGACAACTTTTAAGTTTCCAGTTTTCTGTCATCAAAAAAAAGAGCTACTATCAACATTTTTATACAAATACATCCTTTCCACCATATTTGATATATTTGATACACTGACCTAGTAGTGATATTGCTAGCTCAAACAATATGTAGTGTTATGCTCTTTGAATATAGTTCCAAATTGTACATCTATCATATGACCTGCTGTCTTGGTGAGGGGAAAATTGATGGAGACAAAGAACTTGGATTGCAAAATATCAGAAAGCAATTATTGAAAACTGTATCACCTTGTAAAAACAAAATATAAAATATATTCTTGCAATTATATATGCAGTTGTGACTAATTGAACTAACAGAACATAATAAGAACTTGTGTCACATTTAGCATATATGTGTATACAAAATATTTAGTATACTCCTACTATATATAATATATACATATTTGTATATATGTATATACATAGAAAGAAAGAAACAGAGAAAGTGAGAGAGAAAGACAGAGAGAAACAGAGAGTAATGCTAAGAAAGTGTCAAGAAGCTATATTGTCTCCCTATCAAAACTTCATGCTAATATACAAGTTCCTTGAAATTTAATTTTTTTAATAGAATGACTTTAAATGTCACAGTTTAATCTATCAAAGCAGAAGAAATAATTTGAATGGACCTGACTGTGTAAAATTACCAGCTCTCTTTATGTTATGTAAAATTGGCTCTCTTTATGTTAAAATGTTAGTCATTAATTCCTGAATAAAACCTTAAGGTTTTTTTTTTTAACTTTACCTTCTGTTTTAGAATTGATACTAAGTATAGGTTCCAAGAACCCCACCAAGGACGGTCCCAAGCCCGGCTGAAAAAGGAGGAGGGTTGGGCGCGAGGCTAGCAACCTCATCCCGTAAAAATCTCACTTGCTATAGAAACTGCAACCTCATTAAACCAACAAAACCACCGATCGCCTAGTCTGGAAGATTGCTCTCCAACAGAGTCCACAACGTGTGCTGGCAAAAGCCAACAAACTCCAGGCCTACGTCAAATCTTGAACATCAGATGAACCCACCAGGGAGGAGAAAAGTCGGAAGGTCTAAACAGACCTGGCAAAGATATGCCCAGTTGGTGGAAGTTGCCCAGAACAGAGTCCGTTGGCGTGAGATGGTTGCGGCCCTATGCTCCTCTGGGAGTCAATAGGAATAATAATAATAATAATAATAATAATAATAATAATAATAATAATAACAATAATATAATAATAATAATAATAATAGGTTCCAAGACAGAAAAGTGATAAGAGATAGGCAATTGGAGTTAAGCAACTTGCCCAAAGTCACAGAGGTAGGAATTGTCTGAAACCAGATTTGAACCCTGGAATTCTGAACTCCAAGTCAAGCTCTCTAACTATTGGGAAACTAGCTGTCCTCCTAGTTAATCTTAATGAAAGTGATGGTGTATGTTCCCACTTAAACTAAGAGTTTCAATTATCCCTTCAATATACAATACTATTTCAATACTTATAAACCTGGTGACATACGTTTTCATTTTTGCAAAACAAGTTAAATTTCTTTAGTATAAAGGTAAATACGATCCTTTATTCTTTTGGATTGAAAACCAATTAATTCTGTTTTATTAACAAGTATAGCCCTATACTAATGAACACAGATTTGTCAAAATCTAGATTTATTTTAATGTTTTATGCTATGACTTTCACTAGTGGGCTCCTCCAATGCCTTAATGTAGTTTTGTTCTCTAAACCTATAACAATGACTTACAAAGTGGCAGATTTGCCAAGCTAAGAATATTTGAGTATGGTCCATTCAGTGAGCTGTAGATTCATTTTCTAAGTCAAAACCTATAGGAGATAGAGAAGACTGAGCACTAGAAGACTGAATACCTAGTGATGATGTATTTTTTCAGAAAAGAAAATACCTCAGGGATATATCATTTTACAGAAGTATATAAAGGCCAAAATCTGGTCAATTAATCGATTGAACACTGATAAATTATGAATTCTCATTTCATTGCTTATGCAACCATTCAGCAAAAGAAGCTGATGTACAAAACCAAATTTAGGGACAAACTGAATATATCATTTCCGTTTTTAAAAAAAATTTAAGAAACAAAGAATGTACTTAATGGTAGTTACATTGTATCATCAAATGTATTTTCATATGCAGATAAATTGCCTTTCACAACAAATGCATGTAATATACAGATCTACTGTTGCTACCATTGCAAAATTATCAATGATAAGAATAACAAAAAAATATTCTCAAATATTCTTCCAAACCAAGTAGAGATAAGATAAGAGTAAGGCTTAGGTAAAGCGAAGGATTAGGATCACTAGAAATAAAACAGAAGAAGCATTATTAAAATATCAACATGCATATATGTGAATAACTCACTTGATCAAAAATGTTTTATCTACTTTTGCCTGGGGCAACTTTGCACCACAGAGTAAGAAGATACACTAGGGAAGATTATAAATATTTGCGTATATACTTTGAAAGAAGAGAGAGTTAAATCTGACATAACCTTTGAAGTATTTGTGGAGAAGAAATGCTAAGTATACAGAGATGGTGGGTTGGAAACAAACATTTGCAAAAGGCAAATAAAAATGGAGAAGAGGAAAATACACACATAGAGGGTTAGGCTGTTCAGAGCAGTGTGCACATTCAAAATATTTTCTACAACGTTTTTACATGCTGAAACAATTTTTAATAATTGTTTTTTGAAATTTTGTGATCCATGTTCTGTTCTTCCCTCCCATCCTTTTCATTTACTGAAGATGACAGGTAATATGATATAAGCTTTATATGTGTTATCATATAATACATATTTCCATGTTTGTCACATTTTGATAAAATACACATATCACTTACACTAAATAAAAATCATTGAGGAAATAAAGAATGGTATATTTCAATATATATTCAGACTACAGTTTTTTTTTTCATCACAAGTCCCTTGGTGTTGTCTTAGATCCTTGCTGACCACAGTTAATTCATTCATAGCAGATCAGCACACATTATTGCTGTTACTGTGTATAACATTTACCTGGTTCAGGTCACTTCACTTTTCATCATTTCATACATTTGTTCAGGTTTGGTTTTTGGCACCATCTTGTTTTGTCATTTATTATAGCACAATAGTATTCCAACATGAGCCTATGCCACACTTTGTTGTTGTTCCCCAAATGATGAACATCAGCTTCCAATTCTTTACTTCCACAAAAAAAGTTGCTATAAATATTTTTTTGGTTTAAGTAGATCTTTTTCCCTCTGGGATAGAGACCTAGTAGTGTTCTTGCTGGATCAATGGGTATGCACAGAATGATGGTCCTTTGGGCATGGTTCCAAATTGCTCTCCAGAATAGTTTTATCAGTTCACAGCTCCAACAGCAGTATATTACTGTCCTATTTTTACCACATTCCCTCCAACATTTATCATTTTTTTTTCATTCTTAGCCTGTCTGATAGGTAAAAAGTTCTACCTAAGAGTGGCTTTAATGTGCATTTCTCTAACAGTGATTTCAAATTTTTTCACATTACTAAATACAGTTTTACTTTCTTCTTCTGAGAATTGTCTGTTCATATCTTTAGACCATTTGTCAGTTGGAGAATGCAGTGTATTCTTATAGATTTGACTAATTTCTCTATGTATTTGATAAATAATGCTTTTTGTCAGAGATGTGTGCCAGAGAACCTTTCCCCAGTTTGTTATTTCATTTGTTATCTTGGTTTGATTGGCTTTGTGCAATAACTTTTTTATCTAATGTGGTCAAACTACTCTATTTTTACATCTCCTAAGGTTTTTTATATCTCTTTTGGAAATAAATTCTTCCCCTATTTATAGATCTGACAGGTACAGTATTTCATATTCCCTTATTTTTATTTCTAAATCATGTATCTATTTTGACTTTACCTTCATATAAGGTAAGAAGTGTCGGTCTGTTCCTAATTTTTACTATAATGTTTCCTAGTTTTCCCCAACAGTTTTTGCCAAATAGTAAGATCTTAGGTCTTTGGGGAATACTATTTTGCTCTAAGAAATGCAGAAAGAACTGGAAAGATCTACAATAACTGATGCACAGTGAAATAAGGAAAACCAGAAGAATATTGTACCCAGGAACAGAAATATTATGGAATAATCAAAGTGATAAACTTAGATACTCTCACCAATACAATGATTTAAGACAATTATATGAGGGACTTATTATAAAGAATAGATCCACCTCCAGAGGAGGAATTGTGAGAGTGGAAATGCATATGAAAGCAAACAATTTTTCACTTGTTGTAATGCAGGGTTGTTAGCAGAAGCCTTTTGCTTCTGCAAATTCAATTGTAAGCAGCCCTGGCAGTTAGGGGTTTTAGAATGTTCAGAAAGGCAGTTGGAGCCTGAGACTATAAATAGTGCTGAAGTTCCAACTGAGGGGCTTTTTGCCTTTTGCCTTCAGAATTGGCCTGTGTTTATTGGTTTTGAGGACATTTTGGACCTAACTGATTTCTCTGGACCTCTCCCTGATCTCTCCATCTACATCCCTACTATTTTCCCTGAATTTCCCTTTGAGCTCTGGGAGGAAGGGTGGGCTTGGTGGTTGGACATTGTGGGTTTAGTTTCTGTAGGCAAGTAGGACATCCTAAAATCAAGCCACCCCTAATTTAGTGATCTGATAAATACTTTATTTCAAAGGCAGTCAAACCTTCCTGACTGGAGAGCCGGCCTGTCTCAGTCTAACCCTCTCCTGTGACCCATACCCCAGAACCAGCCTTCTCCCTAGCAGCAGTTATAAAAAGCTAAACCTCTTTCTGTCTGATTATCCCTGACATTAATAAATCCCTTTTGTTACCTATATAAAGCCTTTGGTGAATGATTGTATTGAAGATTAAGGTAAAGTCTGAAGAGGGAAGAATTATTTTCCTTTTATTTTCTTGGGGGAAATGTCGGCATCCATCTTGGGCAGGAAGTACCCAGCCAAGACTTCCTGCAGACATCAGTTTCACTGGCAGGGAGGAGGTTTAACTCCTCCCTCAAGGGACTTTAGAAATTAACAAGAGAAGCCCCCAGCCTTGATCTAAACATTTCTGACTGGCCCAATCCTCTTCTACCATAGAGATTCCTTCCTTGCCTTGAAGAACCCAGCCCATTTCCTCCCAGTAACCTCTGTCTCTAGTCTCAGTGAATAAGCCTGTTTGAGCTGCCATCCTATATACTCCCATTCATTCCCTTACCTCCAATATACTACCTACCCATTCATCCCTACACTCGGGTATCCCTTTCATTTCTCATTCCTACTGTCACCTATATCACCTTTATCCCTCCTCACTACCAAAGATTACCCACTTATCTATAACATTAATTGGTGAGCAAAGTTAGCAAACAATCTAGAATCTTCTGATCCAATTAAAATGAAGTTAGCTAGGATAAAATGTATTCTATCTAGCATCTCAATGATTTCTTGGTCCCTAATGCAGGGTATTTTGGATTTTGGGTTCATAAAAGTCCCTAATCTCGTGCAACAACTTCTAGATATCTACAATTATTATAAATGGTGTGTTCTGATCCTGGCTGAGTGTATTTGCTTTATCCCAACAGTCATAGCCATAATCCTAACAATCTGGCAATTCCTTGTGGTCTCAAAGAATATTTTCTCTCACCTGCGGCAATGGTTCAGCTCAATTACATCACCTAAGAAAGACACTGACTCTGGGGAAGTAGTAGACAATATCAAACTGCTATTCCAAATGCTAAAGCAGATAAGGGAAAGAAAGGAACTGGTCAAACACACAATTCTCCAGCTAGAGATTGTGGAGTCCAAATACTTAGGAAATAACACCACCAACAAATCAATGGCCAATAACAACCAACCACCCGCAGATTCCATACTTTCAGTTTTACCAATTATAGATAGAACAATTGTACAACCTGGTGAAGGGGTAGTACATGTAAAGATTTAGAAAGCTTTCATCCCAAGTGATATGGAGGTGCTAAAAAGATGTTTCCCTAAGTTCTTCCAGCATCCCTTCAAAAGTATCAAAGAATTAAAAAGAGTCTTTACTTTGTTCAATCCAAGTTTCAATGACGTGGAATTTGTTTTAGGGGAATTTTACTCTTCCTCAGAAAAGGAAAAATTCCTAACCAAAATGTGGATGAACCCCAATTTAGCAGCATGATCATTAGTCCATCAAGACTTAGATTTTACCCAACATGCTAACCTTTGGTATCTGATACAATGCAGGACTGATTTTTTAGAAGCTATACAGATCCATGTAAAAAGGCCAAATTTATGGCAAAAGTTTGAAAAATTAAGACAGGGAGAAGAGGAACACCCTAACTGCTTCCTTGATAGAGTGATAGAGGCACTAGGATTACATGACACACATGCCCAAGAAACAACAGATCACATCTGTAGGCAATTTGTTAAAGGAACGTCAATCCCCATTCAAAATTATTTTAAACAGAACTGTTCCCAGTGGGAATCACTGCCACTGGAGGATGTAAGACACCATTCTTCCTACATTCATGATTCAAACAAAAGGAAGCAAGGGTAGCAAGGCAAACAGACTCAGACAAGGACGAACTGAAAGCAGACTTGAGAAAGCAGCTTAAACAGGCCAAAAAGGAAAAAGAAATTGAAGAGATAAAAAAATTTTGCCCTTCAAGCTAGTAGGAGCCATCATCAATCCAGGCAACCTACAATTAACACCCCAAGATCATTTTCCCCTTGCTGTTATCTTTGTGGGAAAATAGGCCATATTCTTATGTTTTGTACATTTAGACAACAAACTGACTTTACCAAAAATGACAATTATAGCCAAAGAGACAGAGGTATGAAAAGGACCTATTACAACTCAAACTAGTCCAAAAATAATGAGGCAAAGAGAATTGAGGAAAACAAGCATGAAGTTTCATGCTATAGCCATTCATGCAAAAAATTTAGTCAATCTCCATATCTTGAAGAAATGGAAAAATACATACAGATGAACCAAACCAAAATCGTTATGAATCGAGATTCCTAATTTGAAAAAGTCTAATGATTGCAATTTGGGTATGAGGATATGTAGTCTGAGTGGGGTAAAGATTTCTGAAAAACTGGCCACAACAGAATAGATGTCTCAAGCAAGCTGCACAGAATACAAAGATATGTCTGTGGTAGATGATCAGCAATGGGAAGACATAATGCAGATGCCCAGAGAGATATATGAGATTAATGAGGATGACTACATAAGGAGTCAGCTTACTCATTCCAGCACAAAAAGATTGGATGAGAAGCATAAGGACCGTACAAGCATTTACAACAGCTTGCATCAAGAAGCTTTGCAATCTTGGTCGAAGTCATCAAAACCTCAAACTCCTTTCTTTATTCCAAGTCTAAAACAATGGGGCAGCTTAGATAAAGAACAATGTGGCAAAGATTTACAGTGTATTCAGAAAGGAATATTATTAGTAACCTTGGAGGAGTTAGATCCCAAAGTCCAAAACCATTCACTTGCTTCAGGCACAATGTCTCAGAATGAGGTTAGAAAGCAATCAAATCAATACGTTGGCAAAAACTTAATTTTAAAAGTATAACCCACTGAGTTGCAGGATACTGGCAGCTGCTTAGGAAATTCTACTCCTACCTCTCTCAACCCCTTAACTGAAAAATTCAAACCAGAAGCTTGGGGAAGGGAGAGGGAGCAATTGTCATCCCCAGTAGCCAGTGAGCTTGTTTTTAAGATCAATGAAGTTGTTTAGTGGTTGAAGACACAAAACATCTGACTTCAGCCACAGAGACTTCAGGGCAAAATAGCGAACTTCAATCAGCTTCTGAGTCAGCAGTAGTACCAGAGGTGTTGAAGGGAACACAAACTATCTACCAAACATTCCCAACCAGTGGGAAAACTTCTGATCTGGAGCTTGAGAGTTCTCTAGACAACAGAGTGGATGGTGAGTCAGGCCAAACCTCAATTTCTGCAGCCCTTAGCAAAAGGCAACATGAAGATTCTGTGTACTCTGCATAGCATAACTTAGTAACCACTGATAATAAGTCTCCAGCTCTCAATGAGAGAGAGCTCTCTAAGCCTGCTTTCTGTTCTTCTAATTCTAAAATCAACTTGTCTGATGGTGCTAAAAGAAGTTCTAGTTTAGATGCAAATGACCATATGCGACACTGGATCGAAACCAAGTGCACACACAGAACTGAGGATTCTTTATTACCTCTAGTACCAGTGAAGTCCAATAACAGTGGAGAACCACTTGTTACCATAGAAATTGGGGGGGGGTATTATGAAGGACTACTGGACACTGGTGCAACTTGTTCCATTTTCCATAAGGCGCCCGAAGGATGCCAATTGTCAGGGTAGTTTGAGAGTGAGAGGAACTTCTGGGATAGCCCAACAAGTCCTGAAGCTAAAAGCTAAAATGGTAAAATTTGGCCTTCTAACTCTCAATCACACCTTTTTATTGATGCCATTGTGTCCTTCGAACCTCGTGGGGTGGTTCGAATCTCTTATGTAAATTGGCTGCCACCATCCAATGCCAACGGATGGGCTGATCTATCTCCACCTACCCAAGAGATCTCTGAAATGCCATCCCATTTTATTTTTAGAGCTGTGTATTGAGGAACCAACTTACCAATGAAATGACAATGTCTATGAGGTTCCTGACAATATTCCTGATTATGTGTGGGATAAAAATTCTAATGAGGTGGGCAGGATTTTGTCTATGGAGCCAGTAAAAATGGAAGTAAAAGAAGGTTTACCTCCAAGAATTCCTCAGTTCAGACTTAGCCAAGAGGTGATCGAGTGAAACCCATCATAGAAAGTTTATTAAAGTAGGGTATATTAAGATATGGCTTCTCACAACAATACAACACCCCAATCATGCCTGTGACTTATTGGCGTTTAGTACAAGATCTCTGAACTCCGCCAAGGACGGTCCCAAGCCTGGCTGAAAAAGGAGGAGGGTTGGGCGCGAGGCTAGCAACCTCACCCAGTAAAAATCTTACTTGCTAAAGAAACTGCAACCTCATTAAACCAACAAAACCAACGATCGCCTAGTCTGGAAGATTGCTTTCCAACAGAGTCTATGACGCGTGCTGGCAAAAGCCAACAAACTCCAGGTCTTTGAAGGGTGCCTGCGTCACATCTTGGACATCGGATGGCAGACCTGGCGGAGATATGCCGAGAACGAGACAGGGACCGTCAGAGTGACATGGGCCCAGTTGGGGGAAGTTGCCCAGAACAGAGTCCGTTGTCGTGAGATGGTTGCGGCCCTATGCTCCTCTGGGAGTCAATAGGAATAATAATAATAATAATAATAATAATAATAATAATAATAATAATAATAATAATAATAATAATACAAGATCTCAGAGCAATTAATGACCATGTGCAAAAGACCTATGCCATGGTACCAAGTCCATCACAAGTCATAGCAGCCATACCACCAGAAGCTGCTTGGTTTATGTTCTGGACTTGAGCTCTGCATACTTCTCTGTTCCCCTGCACAGAGACAGCCAAAAGCTGTTTGCTTTCACATGGGAAGGCAAATCCATCCAATGGACCCATTTGCCCAGGGTTTTTCAGATTCAGCTTCGATCTTCTGTCAAATCCTGCAGAGAGACCTTGAGTTGATCATTTTCCAAGACAGCAAAATGGTACATTATGTTGATGACATCCTGGTAATGTCACCATCTGCTGAAGTCTGTTATACAGACAGTGTGCACTTAATTAAAGAACTAGGCAAAAGGGGCCATAAAATTTCCAAAACAAAACTTCAATTTGTGAAGAAAAAAGTAGATTATTTAGGATTCATCCTAGAAAAAGGCTCCAGAAAGATTTTACAAAAGAGAACACAAGATACACAGAATTTGAGTTGGCCTAAGACCAAGAGGCAGCTCAGGGCAATCATAGGAGTAATGAGTTTCTGTAGAAACTGGATTCCAGGTTATGCTCTTGTCGCAAAACCTCTGAGAGCTAACCAGAAAGGAAGTTCCAGAACCATTAACATTATTGAAAGACCATGTCCATGCGATAGAGAAACCAAAATCCCTCACTCTATCAGCTCCAGCCCTAGGTATCCCTGATCATGACAAACCATTCCTCCTCTATGTCCACAAGGATAAAGGGATAGCCTCTCGTGTTCTCACTCAATCATTCAGGAATACCCTAAGACCAGTCACCTATTACAGCTCAAAACTAGATTCAGTAATCTGTGGAATGCCAAGTTGTTTAAGAGCTATTGCTATTGTAGCCATCATGATTAGAAAAACATCTTCTTTGGTATTAGGGGGTGAACTGAAGGTATTTTCCCCATACCAGGTGGAATCTACTTTAAGAAACACCACACTTCATGCATTCACCTCCCAAAAACTATCACAACACCAAGAAATCTTGTTGGTTAATGAAAATATAACATTTCACAGGTGCAGAAACTTAAATCTTGCGACTCTGATCCCAAATTTACCTCTGGAAGGAAAAAAGTATACGTATCTGTGAGGATGCACTTAACACCATGCATAAAACAAGGGCAGATTTACCTGAGAAGCCCATGGAAAAACCCTGATTTGACATTATTCACAGAGATAATCATACATTATAGACAATCAGAGATTTACCGAAGCAGCCATAGTGATAGCCTCTGAGACACTTTGGTACTCATTAATACTATTTACTATGAGTACTCAAGGGGCAGAATTAGTCAGATTGATTCACGCTCTGAAGCATGCTGAAAACTGGAATGCAAACATTTTTACCAATTTGAGGTATGCTTTTGGAGTCGTGCATCATTCTGGTGAACTCTGGGAAAATCGAGGCTTCATTACATCCAATGGCAAACAGATAGTGTATAGGAATTTGATAAATCAGTTGTTGGACACAATCCAATTACTCACCCTAATGTCTGTCATTCATTGCAAGGCTCACACTAAGTTAATCCAAGGGCCAGTGGAATCAGGGGATATATGTGCAGATATCACAGCCAAATTTGTGGCGAGGTATGGATCAAGTACAATTCTAAACTTATCTTTGGTGGAGGAAGATGATCTCAAAAACGTATACTCCCCAAAGGAAGTGAAGAATTGCAAGAAACATCATGGTGCATACTTAGCTAATGGAGTTTGGCTGGGGGCAAATGGAAAACCTATGTTGCCTAGATCCCTGTATTTCACCTTCTGCAATGCATTATACCAAAAAGGGCATTATGTAAGTCTGGGCATGGCAGATTCTATAACTAGATATTGGAATGCAAGGGGCATATATGAAGTTGCTATGAAAGTTTCACAGAGGTATAGAATTTGTATGCAATTCAATGAAACAATTACAAAAGTCCACAGTCTGGGAGGCAAACCACTAGCCTATACACCATTTGAATGCTTACAAATCGATTACATCACCATGCCAAGATATCAGGGTTCTAGATATACATTAGTGATAGTGGATAGATTAACTAAATGGCCAGTTTTCCCAGCCAAACATAATTTCAGCATTTTTTGTGGAAGTCTTACTGAGAGAATTAATACCCAGATTCTCTATTTCTTTACATATTGCATCAGATTCTGGTGCCCACTTCACTAATAAGATTTTAGCTAGAATTTATGAGACCCTAGGAGTCAAACAACATCTTTACTCGATATACAGACCACAATCCAGTGGACAGATTGAATGAGTGAATAGATCTTTGAAGACTCTAGTAGCCAAAAGCTGTGCAGAATCTCATATGACATGGCCTGATGTATTACCGTTGGCACTATTACATCTCATATGCCAAACCAATAGCATTACACACTTATCCCAATTTGAAATGCTTTATGGTCATCCACCATTCCATGGCAAGTCACCTTAAAACATTCACAAATTATCACACCTGAGTATGAAATGCAAACTCTACGAGTACATTAAATTACTCAAGCAATGCTTAAACCAACTTCATAAACTAGGCTTGACACATCAAAGAGTACCCTTTGATTTTAGTCTGCACAACTTCCAACCTGGAGATTATGTTTACATCAGAAACTTTACTAGGAAGTCTGTGTTAGAACCCAAATGCCATGGTCCATCTCAAATAATTTTGATAGCAACTAGTGCAATCAAAGTTAAAGGGAGCGATCCTTGTTTCCATGTCTCTTATGTCAAGCCAGCAAAAGACATATCCCAACAACAACCACAAGACCCAGTTATTATACAGCATAAAGATCAACTAGCACCAACCAGTCAATCAAATAAGTCCACAGAAAGTCCACAGCCTGAGACCACAGAACCAGAGCAGCAATCAGAACAACAATCAGAGCATGAATCAGAATCAGAATTAGACCAAGAGCCAGTAAACAGCCAGATATTACACCAGATTTTACACCCAAATGTTTATCACAATCCCAATTATACCTTAAAAGAATCATCCATAAACCATTATGACTATGAAGAAGAATCAACAGCAGAAGAAGACACAACATTTGATTTGTAATAAATCCAAAACCTAGACACTGAAATTGATGAATAAATAAAAGCACAAAAGACATTATGAAGAACTCTTGTTACCTGTAATCATCTTTATTAAACCGCAAAAGAAAAAAAGAAAGAAGAAAAGATTAATCACATTTCATGAACATTTTTAAACTTTGTTCCTGACACAAGTTAACACACCAGAACATCAGTTCCAGTGCAAGATGACAAGCTCGTGGTAACAGCAAATGACACAAGTGAAGCATTGCTGACTTCGCAGATCATCACAAGGACAGCAAACCTGAGGACTGCTATGTATAAAGAAACATTATCAGTGTCACTGGCTTAATACTTAGGACTTAGGACAATATTTTGTAGAATTATACTATATTTGACCTCCTGTTGAAAACATCCATTACAAGCACTCTACTAAACAACAGGAGAATGTGTACATAATTGTTTGACCTCCAGACACCAAATAAAAACATGTTATATTGAAGTTTTGCTAATAATGGTTTAAAAATACTATTGTCATTTTTTTTCTTTTTTTTTACATCACTAGAATAAGGATGATGAGAGTGGTGGGTGGTGGTGGTCATGATGATGATACTCTTCATTTATAAACAACTATAAACTGTAGAAAGTATTTTCTTTTTAATAAACTTTGAAGTATGATAGATGAGATATTTTCATTCTTTGATACTTTTAGGACACAGGCTCAGAGACCTTAAATTGTTTACCCATACTGACAGAATCTACTACTGCAAGGACCCAAATGATATATAGATATATAATCTAGTGGCAAGACTCTAGTAGTAGCATGCTGAAGGAAGGATCTATGCAAGAATATGGGTTTGGACTGAGGAAGATTTAAAGTCCTGGTCTGACTGCATTTGAACCAATGGAAGGAATAAACACATTAGTGAACATACAAAAAATGAAATGCTGGGACTGCTAAGTATTACAGTGGAGAGAGAGCCAGCCTTATTTTCAGGAAGGCCTGGGTTAAAATCTGGCTTTAGATATTTGCTAGCTGCATAACCCTGGACAAGGCACTTAACCTCAGTTACCTGGTCCTTATGACTCTTCTGCCTTAGAAGCAATAAACAGCATTGATTCTGAGATGGAAGGTAAAGGTTAAAAAAATACTGAAATACTATAAGACAGTGATGGGCAAACTACAGGCCATGGGCCAGATGCGGCCCGCTTAAATGTCCTATCTAGCCACGGGACATTATTCCTAATCTGACAAATAAAATGAGTAGGATACAATACAATGAAACTTTGAAAGAGTTGCCTTAGAAACAGACTGGCAGATGAACATTTCCTTTCCTTTGGCAAGTTTGCCCATCACTGCTCTTAGAAATGGCAATAATTATTTCAGTTAGGTAAACCATCAAAGGTAACTATAATCACTGGAAGTCACTGCGTGTTCATTATTAACTAATTTTCATGAACTTACTCATTTCCTTTTTTGATAGGACTGGTTTGCTGTTTTTCACAATTTTTATGCTCTATCTTGCTTCCAGGTATTTGATTTTCTTATTCACACAGTGTCTAAAATATTCTCCCATTCTTTCCCCTCAAATGAATCCCTAAAAAAGAATCCCCTAAAAATGAAAAAAAAAAACTTTCCTGAAATTTGAGGTTTTCCTTGAATCTTTCACTTATATCATGGTTTAGAAATAGTCTCTCTCCTCTGAATGTAGTATTTTAACCTCTTTTTCACTCATATTATTTTGTATTATATTTATTTGTTGTCATGTCTTATCCCCTAGTTCTTGTAATCAGATTGTCACATTTATTTTTGTACACATTCAGGTATTAATGCTACAAACATAGATTATGTAGTTCATACTGAATTTTGAATTTTTAAAAAATTATCCTTGAATTTTAACATTTGTGAAATATTTATATTTTTTCTTAAAGTTTTATATCTAAGAAACTTTAGAAATTATCATAGTTCAATATAAAAATGTATACACTCCAATCCAAGCAAAAATAATTCTGTCATAATGTTTACTATTGATTTGCTTTGATTTTGGTCTGGATCTGTGATTTCAGAAGTATAGAGAAATATCAAGATGTTAAATCCTATTTATACAAATGAACAACATTATAGTAATTTATTATCTTAGTTTTCTGGGACACTGGGAAGTGAATTTCTTACTATCACAGAGTTCCTTAAGTTCTAAGGTCCAAGTTGAATTTGTCTCTGGACTACTGGACTAGCACACTTTAACTATGCTGTCACTATAATCATTATTATTAATGTTTTGTTTATTTGTGCTTTGGGGAAGGAAAGTGTGTTCATTTCTATTTGTTAGAACCTTATTGCAAAGGTGTTTGATTAACTGGAAGTTTTAGAAGTTTCACTATCACCATGCTGTGTCTAGGTGTCTTTGTACTCATTTAATGAAAAGGATTATGTGTCATCAAAAATTTCATTAAACATTACTGTTCAGCCACTTTGCTAAATTTACTTAGACAATAGTCTCTGCAAAAATTACTGAGAAGGCCATCTGAATATCACTAAGGCTGTCTTGTAGCTTGCTAATTTCCAAAGATACTGGAGCTCAAGTGAAAGCCTCCTATTGTATTCAAGGAGAAAGTGGAAAGGCAAGTAGTGAGACATTTAATAAGTTCTGCAAACCTCCATTACAACTCATTACTGCCTTAAAAATGGGAATACATTTCTCTACTCCTGTTTTCTTACTGCTTTTTTCCCCCTGCAATATTTCCAGCAGCCTAAATCTATTACACTTGAAGAAAGAACCTGCTGTGGATTTCTAACCCCTGAAGGTGAAAAATATATGCAATATCTTAAATCCTAATGAGTATTTTTTCCTTACTATCTCACTCCTTAGAAAGGAAACCATCTCAGCTATTATTCATCTACTAGGCTAGAATGTGAATTGAAAATTTAATTTCCTCATCCAAATGATAAAAAATAAATAAATTTTTTCCATTCATCTATCAAATAGGAATTTCAAAAAAAAGAGAAACTGATTTGCCATGTTTTTAACTTTGGAATTTAAAGAAAGAATAGAATAATTTATTACAAGATAGTTAAAATTACTTTTTATCATACAAACTCATGAGTAATTCTTAACTCAGACAACAGACACAGAGATAAAGAAAAATGAAACATCTAAATTCCACCAGAATAAAGCAGAGAATAAAGAGTTTATGATTCTGTTTGAAAGATTAGAGAAACCTGAGTGATCTACTTGTGGAAATTTTGAGAAAGAGAGAGTACAACTTCCTGTAGTACTTTTTATATTTAGTAATTGTTTTCTATATGCCAACTAATTAATGGATGCTTTTTGAATGGTTTCTGTCTACAGGTTACTGCATTGCTTAATTCATCACATATTAGAGATGCAAAGAAGTAAGAAGTATGTTCCTGCCTTGAAGGAATTAACAATTTGAATAGAGAAAAATATATATGAAAATGAAATAGGTGTATGTGTATATACATATATTATATAATAATTATACAAATTAAATTTTAGAAATCATTTGACTTTTCAACTTTATCTCAATTTTATATCTGCCCATCTTTAAAGTTGAATAGGCATAAATATCTTACAATGCTTATACACATATGTCTTTAAAGCTTTGAAGATACATATAAAATTTATTATATACACAGAAAGAGAAAGAAAGAGGAGTTGAGATAGATATTATTATTATAAAGTTAAAAATACTTTTAATTGACTTTCCTATAAGGATTTTACTACAAGGGTCATGAAATGATCCATCTTTATAAAGTGACTTTGACATGGGAGGGGAAGGAAATGAAAAAGAATAGCAGATCACTTACTTAAAAAAGTTAATTCATGAAATTTTGCAAAACAGCATAGAAGCTGGGTGGTTGGAGATAGAAAGTTTACATTTTAGCAGCAGTGATTGAGACATATATCCCAGTTTTAAATCCAAATCTTAGTTTAAAAACAATAAGGAAGTACGCTTTCATTTATATTATATTTATCTGAGCTAATAATCAGTTGAGATACACTCCAATGTGGAAAAGGGATTCAGAACATGTGGTAATGTAGGATAGAGTCATCTGAGAACTTGCTAATTATTGTTGGGAATTAATCATATTCTTAGGCTATATAAGAGCCCATAGAAGGCAACCGGAAAGAAAGACTGAGGACTCTCCGATGTAGAGCTGCTGATGCTTGTACCCAAGTAGTGAGTTGATATTCACATTTCTTCATTTTTGTGGTTAAGTGCCATCTGGGAGCATGGCTAACCCTCTATTAGTATACAATTAAAGCTATTTCTCTTTTGAGTTGATCACATGAACTATAGAGATAGACAGTATAGAAAGGATGTCATGACCAAATTTTTCATGAAGAGGTACCTCAGATAGAGAGGAATCTCTTAAGAAAAAAAATGTAATGGCATAAAGAATAATGCTTCAAGATATGGGAAAGGAGGAAGGACTGTGATATTTGAAAAGAGCAATGTGACTCCAAAATTTAGAGAACTATAGAATTTTTTAATAGATAACTTAGAGTGGCATGGATACTTAAGAAATACAAAAATTAGTAATACTATTGAACCTATCAATTTGAAGTTCTCAATAATTGCTACAGAGAGAAAAAAGGAGCAGTGAAAGAATGAAACACAACGTATAATGCAGAAATAGCAGGAAAATGAAACTCAAGACAAATGAGGTGTTAAAAGGACACTGAATTGTGCATGGAACCAAAATACTTAAGTTTAAATCATTGATGTGTCACTGACTGGTGAAGTGATTTTAAAGAAGTTATATGAATATGATGTACTTTAGTGTCATGATCTATAAAATGAGAACAACAATGTTCTCCACATTTTGCCAAATTACTCTGAGATTCAAATGAGATAATATGTACTTTTGAAATGCCACAAAAGTATAAGCTCCATTTATTGCTTGAATTGTTCTTATTTTATTTTAATTATTTTTTAAAGATCCTTTTTAGTCCTCTCCTCTATATGTACTATTTTAGAGGCACTAAGGCCTAATGGATCACAAACCAGCCTTAGATCCAAAAAGAGATGAGTCCTGGTAATATCTTGAGTCCAACTATCATATTGGTTTCCTTTCCCTGGATTAATTATTACTTAATTGCTCAAGTTTCTGATAAGGTGTGGTTCTGCACTGGATTCTTACACTGGAAGAAGGACTTTTCTCTTCTGGAAGTTCCTCAAATCAGTCATATCACTCATGGAGTTCCTATTCCTTATCATGTGGCATTATTGGCTTAGTTCCAGTTCCTTAATTTTAAGTGTTCTCTGCATCTAGGATTATCTAGAATCAAAGTGTCATTGCATGACACATATCTACTAAACAGAATAACCTATTTATGGCTGCATGGATTGAAGAAAGAAACTGGGGTAGGAGAGTAGGAGGTTTTCATTTCCTTTTTTTCTTTTTGATCCCACCTCTCCATTTCCCATTCCCAGGATTTCATCTAAACATCTGTACCAGGAGAAAAAAAATAGAAGAATGGGACATATCTATTTAAATACAGTGACATTTATACATTCTAATAAAATATCAAGTTAATAAAGCTTTTATATTCCCTAATGAGAAATTAGAATTATTTGTTTTCCCTAGTGTGTAAGAAGGGTAGATATCCATTATTTATATTCAGCACAGTATGCCACAAGTATAAAGTACTTTATTTATTATAATATATACATAGACTCTATTGCTTCCCAGTTAATTTAAAATTAGTATAATTTGTGGTCATTTGTGTTTTGATATCTTCTTTGTTCCTGGAAGATCTGAAACACTTTTAAATATAATAGGTTAAAAGAAAAGATAAAACATTCCATTTTTGGAAATACTTTAACTCTTTCTCTGGGTGGCAAGGTGGGGAGTTCATTGAAGGCACTAGAGGAACTAATTTACATGTGGAAAGTTAGCTACCTTAATTTTAAAGGATTTATCATTTCTATAGTGTAAGGATATTCCTCTTTCCATCCCTTTGTACCTTCTAGCACTTCTGTACCTACGTGGTATTTTCATAAGTATCTAAAACAGTGATAGTGAATTTTTTAGAGATCAAGTGCCCAAACTGCAACCCTCACACCACCTGTGACCCACCCCTTTACCCCAGATAGGAAAGAGAAAAATTACTCCCATTGGGTTGCTGGGCAGTGGAGCAGTGATGAGAAAAATGTCCTCAAGTGTTTGTGGAGAGGGGGGAAGGGAGAAGCCCCCTCTGGCATATGTGCCATAGGTTTGTCAACATGGATCTAAAAGAATTTATCATCCTATGACTACCTTTGTAGAATTGAGCCTTTTTTTTTAACTTTAGTTCCATTGTTACTCAAAGGACAGACACATAGTTCATTATTAGGCTAATATAGTCTACTTAGCCAGAGTCTGTTATAGATTTACTTTTTTCAGCTTGAAAATATTCAAGAGGCCAGGGCCACCTCAATGTCGTGGTGATCAGCGCCCATGGATCAGGGGAAATAGCACATCACCAAAGAAAAATTAAAGCCATTTGGGCTAATTTCTTATGCAAGAAAAACTGGTCTATATATAATACCTAAATGAAATGCCTATACATTGCTTCTACCTTCCCTAATTTCCCTAGTATTTCATCACATTAAACAATTTCAATCTTCCACCTCTTTCCCACATATCGTTATCTTGAAATTTTGCTATACAACTAAAATTCAAATTTTTGTCAATACCCCTGGTCCTACTGCTTCTGAGGATATTTGAATTTGAATACTGACAATACACCACGCCTTTTGTCCCCTGACTTTTTTATTTCTTTAGTTATAGCCCACCAATTGCCCACCAAACTGTAGCACCCTTATTATGACATGACATGACTTTAGATAATAGAATTATAAGACCACAGATTTAAAGTGGCTAGAGAGTTTAGTGGTTACATAGTTTAACCTCTTATTTTGTGGACAAGGAAACTGAGGCACAGAGTTTAAGTGAATTAACCAGAATGACCCATGTAGTAGTTATTTGAAATTATTTGAAATTAATGGAATTGTCTAGGTATTCTCAACTTAATAGCCATTATCTTGTTTGTTTGTTTTTAATTACATAATACTTCACATATTAACAAGACACATATATCCCGTTTAGCAGGGTTATCTGGGAATTCACTTTTGATACCCTTACTTTCTGTCTCAATAACAACTCAAGACAGAAGGGTAAGGTCAAGGCCAATGGGGTTAAATGATTTTGCCAGGGTTTCACAGCTATGAAGTATCTGAGGTCAGATTTGAACACAAGTTCTCCCAAATCCAGGACTATCATTCTATCCACTGAATCATCTACTGCCCTTGGAAATTAATTTTAATAGTATATCATAATAGTGGTGGATAAAAGGGGTTTGGAATATAAACAGACAAACTTAACAAATGGTCTGAGGGCATGATCTCATATCCCATTGACTAGATATGCAAATTTGGGTATTTTGCTTCATCTCTGGACTCATTTATAAAATTAGTGGTTTGAAATATATGACTGCTAACCTTCCTTTCAACTCAAATATTCTATGATAAGAGAAGAAAAATAATATAATCTTAGAGTATATATAGAGAGCCAGCTCCCTATATGGTAGGGGTTCTGAGTGGTGTTTTGTGGCATTGGATTGTTAAGACAGGAAAAAGAAAATGATAACAACCAGACTAGTGGTTAGCCCATGTTGCTCTAAACTCTGTGGGCTTTGGAGTTTATTATATACTTATTTCAAACAAAGAACACAAAGAAAGAGTCACAGCTGTGACAGGGTTACAAATCATACACAACCCATTAAAGTCTAAACAGTAAAGATATAGGTACAAGGACAAGGGCCAAATTCCAACCACCAATTAGTAGGGGATAATTCTGGGAGCAGAAATATATTTTATGGAGATGTTCACTAATTGAATCCTGTCTTCCTGATTTACAGGTTTTGCAACTGGTCAAATAAAGTCCGGACTAAATTGTCAGGTTCCAGTCTTATCTAAGTAATGCAGTCTTATCTAAGTAATATTTGTTAGGGTTCAGGCTTCTTAATCATCAAGGAGAGAAATTTTTAACTCAGTAGTTGCTGGTCTGCTAAGGACTCAAAGCTTTTCAATAAGCCTATAATGTTTTTCTAATAAGAAAAGGTATGGATCAAAAGAGGTGTCAAAAGAGGGGTCTCAGATTTTTATCTATTCTCTTATTGGCTTCACACAAACTTAGACTAGTCTTCGCATAGTTTAGCAGTAAGCAACCCTTTTTATTATTTTACAAGACTTAGATAGGGATAAGAGCATAGTTATGATTTAGCTTAGAATAAGAGTAGTAACCCCTTAAAGTTTAGCAACCAGAAAATGCTGCAAGCTGCAAATTTTCCAAAAACCATATGAGCAAATCTGTAATGCAAGGTGGCTAACAGAAACTTTTTGCTTCTGTAATTTCTAATGGTCACAAAAAGTCAGTTAAACATCTTAGAATATTCAGAAAGTCAGTTAGAACTTAAAGCTATAAATAGAGGTGAAGTTCCAACAGACAGGGCTTTTGCCTTCTGGCTTTCACTGTGGCTGAAGGCTTTTGCTTTGGCCTTTTTGGCTTTGGCCTAATTGCTTCGGCCATGGCCTGTGCTTATTTTGTTTTGGGGAAATTTGGACCTATCTCATTTCTCTGGACTTCTCCCTGATCTCCCATCTCCATCCCTCCCCTTCTCTGATTTTCCTTTGGGTTCTGGTTGGAAGGGAGGGCTTGGTGATTGAACATTCTGGGTTTTAGCTTTTTTTTTTTAGATAATTGGAGTATCCTCAAATAAGTTAACCCTAAGTTTGATAAAGACTTTACTTAAAAGGCAGTCAAATCTTCCTGACTGGGAGAGCCGGGCTCTCTCTGTTTAAACTTCTCCGTGACCCATCCCCCACCCTCGCCCCTCTCCCTAGCAGCAGTTAGAAAATCCTAAACCCCTCTCCCCTTCTGACTGACCCTGGCATTAATACATCCCCTTGTTACCTATTCAAACCCTGTGGTGAGTCATTGTGTCGAAAATTAAGACAAGTGCTCAAGAGGAAGGAATCATTTTTCTTTTATTTCTTGAGAAAACTCTGGCATCCATCTTGGCAGGAAGTACCTCCCGGAGACTTCCTCCAGCCATTAGTTTGACTGGCAGGGAGGGGCCCTCTCGACCCCTCCCTCAAGAGACTTTGAAACTAACAAGAGAAACTCTCCAGTCAAACCTAAACATTTCTACTGGCCCTAGTTTCCTCCCAGTATTCTCTGTCTCAAGCCCCTGGGAATAAACCTGTTTGAGCTGCCCTCTCCTACATATCCCATTTCCTTTATCTCCTATATACCTTACCTTCCCTTCATTTCCTCCTCCTATCACCTTATAATCGCCCTAATATTCCCATTTATCTTTCCTTTGACCCAAACTGCTTTTCTTTGACCTACTCAGATTATTTACTTTCTTTCTTGATAACATTTAAGTTTGTTGGTTGCTGTCATTGGAAAGGAAGCAGGTGTTTTTGTACCCCTCAAGGACCATTCCATCTACTGTGTGGCCTGGAGCTTGATTTGCAGTTTGGAAGGTGGACTTCTATTACTGGATGAGATCTTGGTTAGAGACACTTTTGAATTTACTGACTGATTTACATCTGGGACCTTAGTACATCTGAGAATACCACTGGAGGGACAAGGACCCAAGGACTGAGACCCAACCTGCTTGGATCTAGTTAGTATTAGGGTTTTAGTGTAGTAGTTCATTTCCCTTCTCTCTGGTCCATAGTTAATCCCAGTTAACAAAATCCCTTTTTACCCATCTCCCTAACTTATTTACTTTAATAAGTTATTGTTTCCTGTTTCTTGTCTATTCTCCTAAACCCTAGAAATACCTTAGTAAAGTTATATAAGGGTCTACTGTAATTCCACAGCTGACTGGAGTCTGGTTCACTGCTTAACTGATTTAACTGCCATTTTTCCATATAGGTGTTACTCATTTCCCAAGTCCTGTGTTTGTGGGGGTAAAGGTAATTACCCATTGGTATTTGTTCTTAGTTATCCCTTGCCCAAGCAGTCTTCCATTTCCCCTTTCTGTAAAACCCAGGGAACTCAGTGTTTAATATTTACCCATAAAAATGTGGATAGCTTTCTTTTTCATAAGTTCCTTGATATTGTCCTGGATCAATACATTGCTACTAGTAGAAATGTCTGTTACATTCGATTATATAAAAATGTTTCATTTTCTGTGTACAATGTTCTCCTGGTTCTGCTCATTTCACTCTGCATCTATTCCTGGAGGTCTTTCCAGTTCGCAAGTAAATCCTCCAGTTCATTATTCCTTTCAGCAAAATATTATTCCATGATCATCAGATACTACAATTTGTTCAGCCCAATTGAGAAACACCCCCTCATTTTCCAATTTTTTTCCAGTATAAAAAGCACAGTTATAAATATTTTTGTACAAGTCTTTTTAATTATTATCTCTTTGGAGTACAAACTGAGCTGTGGTATTGCTGGATAAAAGGGAACACAGTCTTTTAAAGCCCTTTGGACATAACTCCAAATTGTCTTCCAGAATGGTTGGGTCAATTCACAAATCCACCAGCAGTGTATTAGTGTCCCAAATTTTGCCACATCCCTTCCAACATTTATTACTTTCCTTTGATGTCATATTGACCAAACTGCTAGGTGTGAGGTGATATCTCAATGTTGTTTAAATTGTATTTCTCTAATTAGGAGATATTTAGAAGACTTTTTATGTTCTTATTGATAGTTTTGATTTCTTAATCTGAAAATGCCTATTCTTTTTCCTTGGCCATTTATCAAATGTGTAATGGCTTTCTTTTTTGTACAATTGACTTAGGTCCTTATAAATTTGAGAAATTAGACTTTGTCAGAGGTTTTTGTTATATTTTCCCCAAAATTTGTTGCTTCCCTTCTATTTTGGTTGCATTGGTTTTGATTGTTCAAAAGCTTTTCAGTTTAATTAAATAAAATGATACATTTTATATTGTAAAATATTCTCTATCTCTTGATTGGTCTTCAATATTATCTTTTCTATAAATCTGACAGGTATAATGTTCTTTGTTCATGTAATTTTCTTTTAATTTCTCTCTTCAGATATAAGTCATTTACCCATACTAAATTTAACTTTCTTTTTTTTAACCCTTAACTTCTGTGAATTGGCTCCTTGGTGGAAGAGTGGTAAGGGTGGGCAATGAAGGTCAAGTGATGTGCCCAGAGTCACACAGCTGGGAAGTGTCTGAGGCCAGATTTTCTAAATTTATCTTGATATATGTTGTGAGATGTTGATCTAAACCTAATAGCTCACATACTCTTTTCCAATTTTCTCAGCAGTTTTTGTCAAATAGTAGGTTCTTGTCTCAAAAACAGAGATCTTTGAGTTTATTGAAAACTCTCTTGGTGAGGTTATTAACCACAATGGTATTCCACTGTGCTATCCTTCTATCTCTTAGCCAGTACCATATTGTTTTGATGATCACCTCTTTATAGTACAGTTTAAGATCTGATACTGCTAGGCCTTGATCCTTCACATTATTTTTTTATGAATTCCCTTTTTAGTCATAATCTGTTGTTCTTCCAGATGAACTTAGTTATATATTTTTCGAATTAAAAAAAAAATTTGTGGGAGTGTGATAGGTATGACACTTAATAATTAAATTAATTTGGGTAGAATTGTCATTTTTATTATATTATTTCATTCTGTCCAGGAGCAATTAATGTTTTTTTTGAATTATTTAGATCTAGTTTTAATTGTGTGAAAACTGTTTTGTAGTTCTCTTCATATAATTTATCTATTTTTCTTGGTAAAGAGATTCTTAAATATTTTATATTCTCTAGGGCAATTTTAAATAGAATTCCTCTTTCTAACCTTTGCTGCAGAGTTGTGTTGGAAATATATAGAAATGCTTATGATTTATGTGGATTTATATTGTATCCTGAAACTTTGCTAAAGTTGTTGATTATTTTATTATTTTATTATTATATTTTAGTTGATTTCCTAGGATTTTTTAAGTAGATCATCATATCTTCTGCAAGGAGTGATAGTTTAGGCTCCTCATTGCTTACTTTAATCATTTCAATTTCTTTTTCTTTTTTAATTGCTACCTCTAGCATTTCTAGTACAATGTTAAATAATAGAGGTAATAATGTCTACCTTTGCCTCACTCATGATCTTATTGAAAACTTCTAACTTATCCTCATTGCAGATGATGCTTGCTGTTGTTTTTTTTTTTAATTTAAACATTGATTAATATTCATTTTAAACATGGTTACATGATTCATGCTCCTACTTTCCCCTTCACCCCCTAAAATTCCCCCACACATGGCCGAAGCACATTTCCACTGGTTTTGTCATGTGTCCTTGATCAAGACCTATTTCCAAATTGTTGGTAGTTGCATTGGTGTGGTAGTTTCGAGTCCACATCCTCAATCATGTCCCCCCCGACCCATGGGATCAAGCAGCTGTTTTTATTATGTGTCTCCTCTCCTGCAGTCCTTCCTCCGAATGTGGGTAGCATTCTTTACCACAAATCCCGCAAAATTGTCCTGGGTCATTGTATTGCTGCTGGTACAGAAGTCCATTACATTCAATTTTACCACAGTATAACAGTCTCTGTGTATAATGTTCTTCTGGCTCTGCTCCTTTTGCTCTGCATCAGTTCCTGGAGATCTTTCCAGTTCACCTGGAACTCCTCCAGTTTATTATTTCTTTAAGCACAATAGTATTCCATCACCAGCATATACCACAGTTTGTTCAGCCATTCCCCAATTGAAGGACATACCATTCTTTTCCAGTTTTTTCCACCACAAAAAGTGCAGCTATAAATATTTTCATACAAGTCTGTTTATCTATGATCTCTTTGGGGTACAAACCCAACAATGGTATGGTTGGATCCAAGGGCAGGCATTCTTTTATAGTCCTTTGAGCATGATTCCAAATTGACAGCCAGAATGGTTGGATCAGTTCACAACTCCACCAGCAATGCATTAATGTCCCAATTTTGCCACATCCCCTCCAGCATTCATTACTCTCCCCTTCTTTCATTTTAGCCAATCTGCTAGGTGTGAGGTGATACCTCAGAGTTGTTTTGATTTGCATTTCTCTAATTATTAGAGATTTGGAACACTTTCTCATGTGCTTATTGATACCTTTGATTTCTTTACCTGAAAATTGCCTATTCATGTCTCTTGCCCATTTATCAATTGGGGAATGGCTTGATTTTTTATACAATTGCTTTAGCTCCTTGTATATTTGAGTAATTAGACCCCTGTCAGAGTTTTTTGTTATAAAGATTTTTTCCCAATTTGTTGTTTCCCTTCTGATTTTGATTACATTGTTTTTGTTTGTAAAGAACCTTTTTAGTTTAATATAATCAAAACCATTTAATTTAAATTTTGTAATTTTCTCTAACTCTTGCTTGGTTTTAAAGTCTTTCCTTTCCCACAGATCTGACAAGTATACTATTCTGTAGGTTCACTTACCTTGTTTATAGTTTCCCTCTTTATATTCAAGTCATTCACCCATTCTGAATTTATCTTGGTGTAGGGTGTGAGATGTTGATCTAGACCTAATCTCTCCCATATTGTTTTCCAAATTTCCCAGCAGTTTTTGTCAAATAGTGGATTCATGTCCCAAAAGTTGGGCTCTTTGAGTTTATCATACACTGTCTTGCTGATGTCATTTACCCCAAGTCTATTCCACTGATCCTCCCTTCTATCTCTTAACCAGTACCATATTGTTTTGATTACTACTGCTTTATAGTATAGTTTAATATCTGGTACTGCTAGACCCCCTTCCTTCACATTATTTTTTCATTATTTCCCTTGATATTCTTGATCTTTTGTTATTCCAAATGAAATTTGTTACAGTTTTTTCTAATTCAGTAAAGAAGTTTTTTGGTAGTTTGATAGGTATGCTGGTAAATAGGTAAATTAATTCGAGTAGAATTGTCATTTTTATTATGTTAGCTCGTCCTGCCCATGAACAATCAATGGCTTTCCAATTGTTTAGATCCAGTTTTATTTGTTTGGAAAGTGTTTTGAGGTTGTTTTCATATAATTGTTGTGTTTGTTTTGGTAGATAGATTCCCAAGTATTTTATATTGTCTAGGGTGATTTTAAATGGTGTTTCTCTTTCTACTTCTTGCTGCTTTAATGTGTTGGAAATGTATAGAAATGCTGATGATTTATGTGCATTTATTTTGTATCCTGCCACTTTGCTAAAGTTGTTGATTATTTCTACAAGCTTCTTAGTTGATTCTCCAGGATTTTTAAAGTATACCACCATATCATATGCAAAGAGTGATAGCTTAGTCTCCTCCTTGCCTATTTTGATACCTTTAATTTCTTTTTCTTCTCTAATTGCAACTGCTTGTGTTTCTAGTACTATGTTGAATAATAGAGGTGGTAATGGGCATCCTTGTTTTACTCCTGATCTTATTGGGAAGGCTTCTAATTTATCCCCATTGCATATGATGTTTGTTGATGGTTTTAGGTATATACTGTTTATTATTTTTAGGAAAGGTCCTTCTATTGCTATACTTTTCAGTGTTTTCAATAGGAATG
>NC_058133.1:302959030-303000353 GCF_016433145.1 Gracilinanus agilis
TTTTTTTTAAATTTTAATTTTATTAATTTTGCCATTAATTTTTAGGATGTCCAATTTTCTTTTAATCTGAGGATTATCAATTTGTTCTCTTTCTAGTTTTTTTTCCAACTCCCTGCTCAATTCATCTATCTTTTCCCTCTCTGATTTGTTGATATATGCACCCAAGGATACAAATTTTCCCCTGAATACTGCTTTGGTTATATCCCATAGATTTTGATGTGTTATTTCCTCATTGTCATTCTCTTCACTGAAATAAGTAATTGTTTCTTTGATTTGTTCTTTGGCCCTCCAGCTTTGAAGAATTAGATTATTTAGTTTTCAATTAATTTTAAATTTGCCTTTCCACAAGTCCTTAATTGTGATTTTTATTGCATGATAATCTTAGAAAATTACATTAATTATTTCTGCTTTCCTACATTTGTTTGCAATGTTTTTATGCCATAATATATGGTCAAAATTTGTATATGTGCAATGTACTGCTGAAAAGAAGATATATTCTTTTTTATCCCTATTTATTTTTCTCCACATATCTACTAGCTCTAATTTTTCTCACACTTCGTTGACTTTCCTTACTTCTTTCTTATTTATTTTTTTGGTTTGATTCATCTAGGTCTGATATGGGAAGCCTGAGCCTCCCCCTCCACCCCCCCCCCGGCAAGTATGGTTTTACTATCTCTTTCCTACTTAAACTCCTTTATTTTCTCCTTTAGAAATGCTATACCACTTGGTGCATATGTGTTGAGTGCTGATATTTCATTGTTGTTTATACTATCTTTCATCAGGATTTAAATACCTTCCTTATCTCTTTTAATCAAATCTATTTTACTTTCACTTTCTCTCAGGTCATAATTGCTACTCTTATCTTCTTTGTTTCAGTTTCAGTCCAGTAAATTCTGTTACATCCTCCTACCTTTATTATGTGTATTTCTACCTGTCTCAAGTGTGTTTCTTGCAGACAATATAATATATATATACATATATATATATTATATATATATATATTATCTCTCTTTTATCCTCTTGTATCCAACTGCCTTCAACCAATATTCCAACTTGTGGTTCCATAGGGAGCCACCCTATAATTACATCTTACAACAGTTATGATTACTGTCTGTGTATTTCCCTCCATTTTATCTTCCTCCTCTAATTCTACCTTTTCTCTTATCTCTCTTACCCTCACCTGCAACTTTTCACTTTTAGTCAGTCTCCCCTATTTCACTTCCCTAATATTACTCCCCTTCCATTCTTATTATTCCCTACTTACTATAGTGCCTTTTAAATGACCCATACAATCTCTCCCTCCTATATTACTTACCTCCCCATGAGCCCATTTATTACCTTTTACTCCTCTATATGGCAAGATACAATTCTCTCCCCCTTTGGATCTGACTCTTTTTCCCTCTCAGAGTCAATTCCAATGAACATAATATTTAAGTATTACCTGTCGCCAACCTCTTTCTCCCTTCCAATTGTATTGGTCTTCTCCTACCCATATAAAAAGGTAGAGGGTTTTTTGGGATGGATTAGACTGGGCCAATGTGATTAGGTTAACTGTGGGATAACAGACTCAGTCCAGGTAAAGCCTGTCCTGAATTAACAAATACAGACCAGTGTATATCAGGGATGGATGTTGGATTTATAAACAAGGGAAGGTGAAAAGGGAAGTTTAGATGATCCTAATCTAATGCCAACTAACTAAAAACCCCAGATCTAAATATCTTTTCACAAAGATTTTTTCAGAGTTATTTTCCTACTCTACTCCTCTCCTCTCTATCTAAAATTCCAGTTCCTGTTCTTGGCTAAACTAACATTAAATCCCACTTTTCTGATTTTAAGGAAAGGGTCTCTGTAAATCTGATAGGGTCCAAAGAAGGTTCAAGATCCAAAAGGATACAGGTCTGGTCTCACAATCTAATGCCAGATGTCTCGGGATCAGCAAGAATTCAGCAGATATCAACTAGCCAGTAGGGAAGCAGGTAGATAGGAAAGACAAGGTAGAAAACAGATACAGGGATATAGCCAGTTCCTCCAGGTCAAAACCATAGAAAGGAGACAACTCAAGCCCAATTGTCTCTTAGTAACAGCTTAGCTCTCCCCTGCAGAATTCCTGAATCTTTTACTCTGCTGCCCTCTGTAAACTTACATGCTTTCCTCCTTAACTTAACCTTTCCTTATATCACCCCTGGTACTCTTCTTTATGAAATATATATTTACCCCATTTTAACTTTTTTCCCATTTCTCTTTGTATTATCCTCTTTTTTTACCCTTAGTTTATATATATTTGAAATATCATCCTATACAGTTTACCACCATAGCCTCTTAGTATATTTGACTAACTACTCTGATGATAACAATTTTTAAGAGTTACAGGTATCATCTTTTCATATAGAAATACAAATCATTTGACGTTATTGTATCCCTTACATTTTTTTTCTTTCTTAATTATCTTTTGGTGATTCTATTGAGTTCTATATCTAGGCATCAAATTTTCTGGTTAAGTCTGGTCTTTTCTTCAGGAATGCTTGGAAATCTTCTATTTTATTAAATGACCATACTTTCCCCTGCAAGAATGTAGTCAATTTTGCTGGGTAGTTGATTTTTGGTTGTAGACCCAGTTCCCTTGCTTCCTGGATTATCATATTCCATTCCTTCTGGTCCTTCAGTGTGAATGCAGCCAGGTCATATGTAATCTTCCCTGTGGCTCCATGATATCTAAATGGATTCTTTTTAGTAGCTTGTAGAATCTTTTTTTTTGGTCTGGAAGTCTTGAGCTTGGCTATAATAGTCCTGGGCATTGTCATTTAGGGATTTAATGTAGGAAGTGAAATGTGGATTCTTTCAATCTATTTTATTCTCTCTTTCAATAATATCAGGGCACTTTTCTTGTATAATTTCCTGTAGAATGATTTCCAGGCATTTTCTTTAATCATGATGTTTAGGTAGTCCAATAATTTTTAGATAGTTTCTCTTGGATATGTTTTCAAGGTCAGTCATTTTATCAATTTTATCATTATTTTCTTTAATTTTTCATCGTTTTGATTTTGTTTTATGGATTCTTGCTGCCTTGTGAAGTTATTTGCTTCTAGCTGTTCAGTTCTAATTTTTAAAGACTGAATTTCATCCTTGGCTTTTTGATCCTCTTTTTCCTTTTGATCTATTTTTCTTTTTAAGTCATTGTTTTTATCTTTTACTTTCCTTGCCTTTTTTTCAAGCTGGTCAACTCTGGCTTTAAAAACAGTATTTTCTTGTTTTGGATCATTGGCCTGTTTGCAGATGACCTATTTTGCTTTTTAAGCTCTTTTCCCAATTTTGTTCAAACTCTCTTAATTGTTTTTTGAATTATTGTTTACAGCTTTTCCAGAGCCTGAGTCCAATTCATTGGAATTTCTAATGTTTTTTTCTGTTCCTTGGTTCTCCTCTGTTCCATTTGTTCTTTTTTCATTACCTGAAGAGAAGTTGTAAATTGTAATTTATTTTTTCTTCTTCTGTTGTTTACTCATATTTTTCCCCTTCTTTCCCCATTCTTATGGATTGTATTCCTGCTCCTCTGTTTGTTTTCTAGATCTGTGAGTTTGAGCTTTTCTGCCCTAAAGGGGCTTCTTTTCTATTCTGTTGGTAAAGTGGATTAGGCCAGTTGAGCTGATCTGTTGTATTAATGTACCCTGAGGCCAAATGTTCCCCAGCTGTGAGCTGAGGCTGAAGGTAAAGTAGTTACTCTCAGTTCTCCCCTCTGCTCCTCTCTGCCATCTGCCTCCCTGCCAGCCACTTGGTCATAATCTTGTGTTTCCTGTGGTAGTACCAAGGAAGTCTGTCATAGTTGCAGCTTTTTCCCTGGGATCCCACAGTCATCCTGAGTCCTACTGTAGGTTGGAAAGGCTTGTTGAATCTTTCACTTATACCTGAGAATTTGACTTTATTTGGATACTTTTGTTTGAATTGAGTAGGAGAGACCTATGGCTCAGTCTTGTTGATGAGTTGGACTTTCTGTCTATTTTGAAATTCTTATTTTTGCTTTTGGTATGGAAGGAAAATCACAGAGATTTCAGCTTCTGATGTTTCTAAGCCACCATTTTGACTCTTCCCACTCCCACCTTCACCCTCGACCCCAGAGCCTCTTCTAAAGTATTGTATTTTTTCAATAGTTAACACTGGTTAAACATGAATTGCAGCATTAGAGAAGCATAAATGGCAAGCATTAATCATTACTTATTTAGTAATATACTATACTGGGTCATCAGTTCTATGCCTAATTTGTTTTATTAATTATTCACATTGTTCTATATTTAGTTTAGAAATCTAAAGATCTAATTAATTACCCTATAGTGGTCTTCCAATGTACCACTCTCCTGCCCCCAATATTCTCTTTCCAGAAGGGTAACAAGGTTTCTTCCACATTGACAAATGATGACAAAGAGGATAATGGGGAACTAGGGACTTGATAACTGGGGACTCTGGCATTCCAGAAGAATCCCCCAAACTTGTGCATGCTCTTCATTCCATTTTATGTACTTGTCATATCCAAAACCTCACCTCCACCTAAATTCAGCCATGTTCATTTTTTCCAGGGTTTTCAGGAGAGGGAAAGATTTCTCTGGAATGGGAGATATCAAGCCTCAAGACTCTAGTAAATATGACAGCCCTTATCCACAGAGAGCAGAAGTGGAAACTGCTACTCTACAGATGGGGCTACTACTCCACAAACTGAGCCGCTACTGTACAGCAGAGCTGTTACTCAACACTTGTAGAACTGCTATTTCATCAGTTGGAAAGAGATTACTCTTACTAGCTTTTGAACTTATCCATCAGCCCTAAGGCTACTTGATTAGATCCCAGATTAATCCACCAGTTATTAAGCTGTTAAACCAACTTAAACATCTTCTTCAAATACAATTCTTTCCTTACTTCTGGATTGATTGGAGTTAAGTCTCCCATTCTTGGAGTGAGAAGCTGGTACAAATTTGCTTGTGTTTCTCTCACAACATTCCTCTTTCTCCTCTTCTTCCTCCTACTACTGCTAACTACTGCTAGTACTGCTATTACTATACTACTACTACTACTACTACTACTACTACTACTACTACTACTACTACTACTACTACTACTCATTTATGGGATAAAATCAGATTTCATTGAAGTTTCTAATATCCAAATGAATCTTAAATGATTAATCAATCATTAAACATTTATTAGCAGTATCTATCTGTGGTAAGAACTGTGCTAAATAATGGGAATACAAAAAGGAACAGTCCCAGATCTCAAAAAGCTTACAATCGAATGAGGAAGATAATATGCAAATGAAATGTACAAAGCAACTTATATACAAGATATGTAGGAAGTAATTATCAGAAACAAGAGACTGGAATTAAAAGGGTTAGGCTTGATTTCCCAGCTTCCTGTAGAAGGTTGGATATTAGATGGGATTCATATAAAGCCAGGGAAGTCAGTAATAAGAGGAGAGGTGGGAAAGCATTTCAGGTATGGTGAACAACCAGAGAAAAAGCTGAGAGATGGGATATTGTTTTTGTGGAACATCCAAGAAGCTGACATCATAGAATAAAAGAGTATCTATCTGCTCAATAAAGTGTAAGAAGACTGGACAGATAGGAGAGAGAGAGGTTTTGTAGGGTTTTGAATGTTCAACATAGTATTTTGTATTTTCTCCTGGGGCAATAGAAAGTGGATTACATGATTTTCCCTGTGATTAAGGAACATCCCTTAAGTGGCTACATGAAGGATGGATTAGAGTGTGAGGAGACATTTGAAGCAAGTAGACCCACAAGCAGATTATTGCAATAGTGAGAGATGAAGTGATAAGGGCAGCTCTAGAGTTCTGGCTATGTCAGGAGAGAGAAGGGAGGTGTATCTGAGAGATGTTGATAAGGTGACATTAATAGGAATTTGCAACTGATTGGATATGGTGGATGAGAGACAGTGAGGAATCAGGAGGACTCCCAGTTTGTGAGCCTGAGGGACTGGGAGAATGGTATCATCCTCTATGATAAAATGAAATCAGAATTGGGAAATAGTTTTGTGTTTGTTTCAATTTGATTAAACATAATTTATTTTAAATTATTTTAAATAACTACTGTATATACTTTCTCTTTTCAAAATGGAATCAAGTTCTACATCTCCTAAGCATTCAAGCCTACAATAATTTGCAACTCCACCAAATTAGGTTATCAATTTAATCAAAGGCAACTAGTTTCATCCAATGTCAACTGGGCTCAGGTACAAAAACTGTCTTAAATAAAAATGTCAAGATTCTGGAAAATCACCATAAAATTGGCCATTTTTGCTTCCACCTCATACCCCAATCCTCATTAAAATGTTTGCCAAACTTTGGCTTCATATATTTTGCAACATTTTTCACTTCCATCCCCTTTTCAACACTCACATATATACCACTATAGTGGTAGCAACTCTTGCCTGCACCAATATAAGTCTCTAAATTTCTGTCCCTTCAAAAGGGAAGAATTTAAGATCAAGCAAGAGAATGAGAACATTAAAAAAAGTAAAATGAATAATTTAAATTATATTTAATTAAAATGATTTTGTGCAAACAAAACCAATGCAACCAAAATTAGAATGGAAACAATAAATTGGGGGAAAATTATAAAGAACTAATTTAATTGTACAAGGATCCAATCCATTCCTCAATTGACAAATGGTCAAGGGACATGAATAGGCAGTTTTCAGATGAAGAAATCAATACTATCAATAATCACATGAAAAATGTTCTAAATCGCTCCTGATTAGAGAAATGCAAATCAAAACAACTCTGAGGGATCTCCTCACACCTAGAAGATTGGCCAACATAACAGTAAAAGAAAATAATAAATGTTAGAGGGGATGCACCAAGATTGGAATATTAATGCTTTATTACTGGAGTTGTGAATTAATTCAACAGTACTTGAAGGCAATTTGGAATTATTCCAAAGGGCTTTAAAAGATTTTATCTCCTTTGATCTAGCAACACCAGTACTAGGTTTGTACCCCAAAAGAAATAATGAGGAAAAATACTTGTACAAGAATATTCATAGCTGTATTCTTTGTGGTGGCAAAACATTGGAAAATGAGGGCATCTCCCTCAATTTGGGAATGGCTGAACAAATTGTGTATTTGATAGTGATGGAATATTATTGTGCTGTAAGGAATAATCATTTGGAGGATTTCTATATGAACTGGGAGAATCTCAATGAACTGATGCAGAGTGAAATGAGTCGAACCAAGAGAATACTGTACATAGATAGTGAAATATTGAGGAACTATCTAATGAAATGGACTTTGCTGTGATTTGCAATGAAATAATCCAGGACACACCTGAAGTTCTTAAGTGAAAGAATTCTATCCACATTGAGAGAAAGAAGTATGGGTATAGAAAATATACTGCAAAAGGAAAACATATGCCTTCTCACTTATCACATATGTATGTGATTTAGAGTTTAGGCTTTAAAAGATCACTATATAGCAGAAATGAATAATGTGGAAATAGGTATAAAGAGAAAACATTTGTAAAACCCAGTGGGATTGCTTGTTAGGTCTGGGAAGGGGGAGGGAAGAGGTGAGGGAAAAAGTTAACCATGTAAATATGGAAAAATATTTTAAACATAAACAAATAAACATTTAAATCCAAAATAAAATAAAATAAAATAAATTTCTATCCCTTTATCCATCCTCTCTCTCTCTTCCAGTCCATTCTCCCCATTCTCCACAGAGCACAATGTCTGGAACATGGATGCTTAAAAAGGTTTATTAATGACCCTTGAGTGGCTGACAAAGCTCCAAAGATAATATCAATAAATCATAGTTCTGATTTTTTTCTTCTGCTCAAGAAGCTTCAGATGCTCCCCAAAGCCTTAAGGAAAAATTTTTTTTNTTGAAAGAAGGGTAGTTCGGAGTGTTAGTTTAAACTTGATATTTTAAATAATCAAATACGGCTTACCCTTGCAACAAATTATCTATTGAATCATTGTATCCAGCTTTCCTACCCTTTTGGCTACAAACCCTCTCTGGCTGAAGTAGGCTCCCTTCCCACACCTGAAGTTTCTCTAAGCAGCTGTTAGGGCTACCTTGTATCCTCTACCTGTTCCCAATCTACTCTAGAAGACAATAAACCCCGTTTTCCTTTAATCAAAACATTTTGGTTACTTCATTAGTTGATTAATAAGAGAGGGAGGAGGAGAGAAAGGAACAACATACTCTCTGGAATTTGAGGGAAGCTGAAGGTATCCATTTTGGGAGGAAATGTAACTTCAATACTTCCTTCTAGTCCCTTCTTGTGAAATTGACTAGAAGCCTCAAGTCAATTTCAAGCAGTTCTTAGCTGGCTCTAACCTGGCTCTGTAAAGTGTCCTTTTACTTGAAGGGCTCAGTCCCTTCAGTGTTTTGTCTCTAACCTGAGTATCTAGTCTGTGTTTCCCTGTTGCTATTTCATGCCTTAGATTAACTCATCCTCTCCCTTGCAACCCTTGGTATCTGAGTGATTATATTTCCTAAACTCAGACATTCTCTTATTTCTCCCACCACCTCAACTACCAATCTTCATTATTGTACCTTCCTCATCCACTATATTGCCTTAGGGATTCACAAACCCCTATCCACAGTGCCTATCCTCTATTCCAACTAGCTACTACCTATATATATATAGCCTAGTCCCTTGATTACATCCAGCCTTGTGTCTCTTGCCTTGCCTTAATCCCTATTCCTACCAGCTATTACCCCTAGCTTCAGTCCCATATTACATCCTGCAGATTCCCTTATTACATCCTGAAAATCCCCTTATAACAGTATAAAATCAGATAAGCTTTATAGAAAATAATTGGCTAGGTAGGCAATAGAGATTATTATGTTAAACAAAATTAAAGTTTACTGACCTATTTCATAGTCAGGAGCTAGACTATAGTTGATGGAATAAATTGCTCCTAAGATTTTTTCAGTGAACATTTGCTTTCATTACTTTCTTTCAAATTCCTTTTTCTGTGATGGTATAGAAGGTAACAAAGGAGATGATGGTGTAGAACAGGGGTCAGCAACCTTTTTGGCCATGAGAGCCATAAATGCCACATTTTTTAAAATGTAATTTTGTGAGAGTCATACAGTGTTCACAGTGCGTGCTCCTGTAACAGTGCAAGCTCTTGTAACAGCGCCTGAAAAAAATTGACTTTATGGCTCCTGCAGAAAGAGCCATATCTGGCCCTCAAAAGAGCCAGATATGGCTCAAAAGCTATACCTTGCCGACCCCTGGTATAGAAGGTAACAAAGGAGACTGGTCCAGACTACACCACTTGGCAAGGACAGTGAAGGTATGAAATTATAAACTTTCACATGGCAGAAGAGTGCCTGAGATAGTAAAGCAGCAGAGTGGGATTTCAGCCAGATTAAGTCACTCTACTTGGGTATTAAAGGCAGAACATTCAGGAGACCAATGCACATCCGCATGGCCTGAGGCAGTGAAGTGACAGAGTGCCTGAGGCACCACAACCATCTAGAAGGAAATAATTTAAACATTGTGGATCCACAGTTAGGATTACAAAGGATTTAGTAACTTCTACATAAAAGGACTAGAAGGCCTGGAAAAAAATATTCCAAAAGTCAAAGGACCTAGGAATACAATCAAGAATAGTAAACCCAGCAAAACTGAGCATAATTCTCCAGGAGAAAAATAAAATGATGTTTAATGAAAAAGAGGAATTGCACATATTCCACAAAACCAGAGATGAAAAGAAAATTTGGTGAGCAAATTTGACACCCAAGAGAAGCATACAAAAGGAAAATGAATATATAAGGATTATAATAAATTTAAATTGAATAGCTAGGAAGATAATTGAAATACAGAAGATATCTATGATACTTGAGATACTTAAAGTATACAAGATATGTTAAGTACTTATGATACTTTATAATTTTATCACTATTAGAGAAATCTAAGGAAGCTGAAGTGGATAGACTGATATCCAAGAAAAAAATCAAGGGATAGGAAAAAGGAATATATGGAAGAAGCAAAATGGAGATACAGAATTGTTGTACCCAAATTTTAATACCCAGATTCAGTCGTGGCCGGAGGAATCACACTAACAATGCAATATGCAAGAAGAGGCTCATTTATTTACTAGCAAATATGCTAGGGTACTTAAGCAGAGAGGCGTGACTGGTCAATGCTGGGACTTCTTCAGCCAGGGGTTTATATAGAAATGTTTGGGGAAGGGGAGTTGGTACATACATAATCATCAAGGTAGTGTCAGGGATAAGGAGTCAGGAAGCATCTGGGAAGGGGGGCTTCAGGGTCAGGGGTCAGGAAGCATTTGGCAAATATTCATCAAGTGGGTAATATCTGTTAAGGAGTTAAACATTTTTCAGGGAGGTAAATATTCTTCAAGGAGGTGATAAGATAGCTTCATTCTGGAAAACATTTTTGGGCTGGGGATTTCAGGAGACTGAACAAGGTGGGGGCCAGGAATCAGCTTACTGAACAGGCTGAATTTTAAGTCCAACAGAATGGGGTAAACTATCTCTAATGAAGAGGCATTTAAGAGTCAATACAGTGAAGGACATGGGGGCAGGACTAGTGGGTTATGCTAGAAACTTACTCTTATCAAAAGTAGTTGAAAATAGCTATAGAAGTCTTCCTTAACCTGTAGGAAAGTAAGAGGCAGAAGGATGAGGGCAGTGGGAGTGGACAAAAATCATGATGAACTGGAGAGGCAATGGTTAAAGTGAACAAACAAATAAAAGCAACAAAACAGAGATAGCAATCATTCTCTCAGACAAAGCAAAAGTAAAAATCAATCTAATCAAAAGAAAAAAGGAAGGAAATTACAACTTGATAAAAGACACTATAGATATTAAAGTAATAGCAATACCCAACATATATGCACCAAATATTATGCTATCCAAATTCCTAAGGGAGAAGTTACATGAGTAAAAAGAGAGAAAACATAGTGAAACATTGCAAGTGGTAAAAGGTAAAAAATTACCTTTGCTTCTAAGTAGATATGCCCAACCAAAAAATGAACAAGAAAATTCATTTTACATTTTGTGATATTCTCTATTTCTTGTTTTCTTTCTCATAGATATGAAAGGTATACTATTCTATGTTCACCCAATTTACTTATAGTTTCCTTATTTATACTGAAGTTATTTACCCATTCTGAATTTATGTAAGTATAGGGAGTGACATGTTGATCTATACCCAATCTCTCCAATACTGTTTTTCAATTTTCCCAGCAGTTTTTGTCAAACATTGGGTTTTTGTCCCAAAACCTGGGATCTTTGGGTTTATTATATACTATCTTGCTGAAGACATTTACCCCACAACTATTTGATTGATCCTCCCTTCTGTGTCTTAATGAGTACCATATTGTTTTGATGACCACTGCTTTATAGTACAGTTTAAGATCTGGTACTGCTAGGCCCCCATCCTTTAATTTTTTTTTCATTATTTCCCTCAATATTCTTGGTCTTTTGTTCTTCCAAATGAACTTTGATATATTTTTTTCTAATTCAGTAAAAAAGTTTCTTGGTAGTTTGAAAGCTATGGCACTAAATAAGTAAATTAATTTGGGAAGGATTGTCATTTTTATAATGTTAGCTCATCCTATTCATGAGCAATTATTTTTTTTTGCAATTCTTTAGATCTAGTTTTAAATATGTGAAAAGTGTTTTGTAGTTATGTTAATATAATTCCTGTATTTGTCATGGCAAATAGATTTCTAAGTATTTTATATTGTCTAGGGCAGTGGTGGGCAAACTATAACCCACGGGCCAAATGTGGACCCCCTGAAATTTTCTCTCTGGCTGTGCGACATTATTCCTAATCTGACAAATACAATGAGTAGGATACAATACAATGAAACTTCGAAAGAGTTGCCTTAGAAGCAGACTGACAGATGAACATTTCCTTTCCTTTGGCCCCTTCTTTAAAAAATTTGCCCATCACTGGTATAGGGTGATTTTAAATGGAATTTCTCTTTTTAACACTTGCTGCCCAGATGTGTTGGAAATATACAGAAATGCTGATGGTTTATGTGGGTTTATATTATATCCTGAAACATGCTAAAGTTTTTTATTATTTCCACTAGTTATTTAAATAATTCTCCAGGATTCTTTAAGGAGACCATCACATCATCTGCAAAGAGTGATAACTTGGTCTCCTCATTATCTTTTTTTTAACATTTATTAATATTCATTTTTTAGAAAAGTTAACATGGTTACATGAATCATACTCATACTTTCCACTTCACTCCTCCCCCTCCCCCTCCCCCTGGCCTATGCACATTTCGACTGGTTCTAACATGTGTCATTGATCAAAACCTATTTCCAAATAGTTGATCATTGCATTGGTGTGGTAGTTTCAAATCAAAATCCCCAATTATGTCTGCCTCAGGCCATGTGTTCAAGGAGCTACATTTCTTCTGTGTTTCCAATCCTGCAGTTCTTCCTTTGAATGTGGGTAGCGTTCTTTTCCATAAGTCCCTCAGATTTGTCCTAGTTCATTGCATTGCTACAAGTATAGAAGTCCATTACATTTTATTTTACCACAGTGTATCAGTCTCTGGGTACAGTGTTCTTCTGGCTGCTCCTTTTACTCTGCATCAGTTACTGGAGGTCTTTCCAGTTCACTTGGAATTCCTGTAGTTTATTATTCCTCTGAAAACAATAGTATTCCATCACCAGCATATACCACAATTTGTTCAGCCACTCCCCAAATGAAGGACATAACCTCCTTTTCCAGTTTTTGCTACCACAAAAAGCTCGGCTATAAATATTTTTGTACAAGTCTGGTATGGCTGGATCAAAGGGCAGGTATTCTTTTACAGCCCTTTGAGCATAGTTCCAAATTGCCAGCCAGAATGATTCTATCAGTTCACAACTCCACATCAGCAAGACAGTGATAAACCCAAAGAGCCCAACTTTTGGGACATGAATCCACTATTTGACAAAAACTGCTGGGAAATTTGGAAAACAATATGGGAGAGATTAGGTCTAGATCAACATCTCATACCCTACACCAAGATAAATTCAGAATGGGTGAACGACTTGAATATAAAGAGGGAAACTATAAACAAGTTAAGTGAACACAGAATAGTTTACTTGTCAAATCTCTGGGAAAGGAAAGACTTTAAAACCAAGCAAGATTTAGAGAAAATTACAAAATGTAAATTAAATGGTTTTGATTATATTAAACTAAAAAGCTTTTGTACAAACAAAAACAATGTAGTCAAAATCAGAATGGAAACAACAAATTGGGAAAAAATCTTCATAACAAAAAAACTCTGACAGGGGTCTAATTACTCAAATATACAAGGAGTTAAATCAGTTGTATAAAAAATCAAGCCATTCCCCAATTGATAAATGGACAAGAGACATGAATAGGCAATTTTCAGGTAAAGAAATCAAAAGTATCAATAAGCACATGAGAAAGTGTTCCAAATCTCTAATAGTTAGAGAAATGTAAATCAAAACAACTCTGAGCTATCACCTCACACCTAGCAGATTGGCTAAAATAAAAGAAGGGGAGAGTAATGAATGCTGGAGGGGATGTGGCAAAATTGGTACATTAATGCATTGCTGGTGGAGTTGTGAACTGGTCCAACCATTCTGGCTGGCGATTTGAAACTATGCTCAAAGGGCTATAAAAAAATGCCTGCCCTTTGATCCAGCCATACCATTGTTGGGTTTGTACCCCAAAGAGATCATAAATAAACAGACTTGTATGAAAATATTTATAACTGTGCTTTTCATGGTGGCAAAGAACTGGAAAAGGAGGGTATGTCCTTCAATTGGGGAATGGCTGAACAAATTGTGGTATATGCTGGTGATGGAATACTATTGTGTTCAAAGGAATAATAAACTAGAGGAATTCCAGGTGAACTGGAAAGACCTCCAGGAACTGATGCAGAGTGAAAGGAGCAGAGCCAGAAGAACACTGTACACAGAGACTGATATACTATGGTAAAATTGAATTCAATGGACTTCTGTACCAGCAGCAATGCAATGATATAGGACAGTTCTGAGGGATTTATGGTAAAGAATGCAACCCACATTCAGTGGAAGGACTGCAGGAGAGAAAACATATAAGAAAAACAAATGCTTGAACACATGGCTGAGGTGGACATATTTGGGGATGTAGACTCAAAACTACCACACGAAATGCAACTAAGAACAATTTGGAAATAGGTCTTGATCAATGACACATATTAAAACCAGTGAAAATGTGCATCAGCCATGGGTGGGGGGAATGCGGGAGGTGAAGGGGAAAGTAGGAGCATGAATCATGTAACTATGTTAAAAATGAATATTAATAAATGCTAAAAAATAAAAATTAAAAAAAGAATATATTCAGGTTTACTTGGCAGGTTGTTTTTGGTTGTTAACTTAGTTCTTTGCCTTCTGGGATATTATATTCAAAATCATTATCTTTATCATGGAAGAAGCTAATTCTTGTGTGATTCTGTCTTGTTTTTTAACATTTTAATTTTTTCTATTTATTTGTCACATTTTTATTTGACTTGAACATTTAGGTATTTGATTATAATATTTCTGGTAGTTGTCATTTGAGAAACTCCTTTTGGATATGAGTTGATTTTTAAAATTTCCATCTTACATTCTGGATCTAAAATATTAGAGCAATTTTCTTTGATAATTTACTGAAAATGTCATGTTTAGACTTTTTATCATGGTTTTCATCTATTTCAATAATTCTCAAATTATCTCTGTAATTTTTAAATGATCTATCCTTCATTTATTTTCTAGATTTTCCATTTAGATATTTCACAAATTCCTCTTTTTCATTATTTTGGTGTTATCTATTTATGTTTTGTTTTGTTTTTGTTTCTTGATGTTTCATGGAGTCATTAGCTTCCACTTGAATCAGTTTGTTTCCCATTTGGCCAATTTTGATTTTTAAGAAATTCTTAATAAATTTTTTTATCTCTATAATCATTATGCCAATTTTGTTTTTTAAGTTGTTTTATTTTTTTTGCAGTATTTGTGTGCCTTTTTTTACCAAGCACTTAATTTTCTTTTTCTTTTTTTTTTTAAACCCTTAACTTCGGTGTATTGTCTCATAGGTGGAAGAGTGGTAAGGGTGGGCAATGGGGGTCAAGTGACTTGCCCAGGGTCACACAGCTGGGAAGTGGCTGAGGCCGGGTTTGAACCTAGGACCTCCTGTCTCTAGGCCTGACTCTCACTCCACTGAGCTACCCAGCTGCCCCCTTAATTTTCTTTTTTAAAATTTCTTGCTAATTCATTTATTTTTTCCAATTTTTCCTCAACAATTCTTACTTTTTTATTTAACTTTTCTGGGAATTCTTATTGAGCTTATGTCTAATTAGCATTTTTGATGGTTTTGACTTTCACATTGTCTTATGAATTTGTTTGTTTGTTTTTTTCTGGACAGGATCATAGACTTCTTGTGGCACTTTTTTGTTATTTCTCATTTTTTTCCCAGTATATTTCTTGACTTCAACTTTTGTGTTAAATTTGGGCTCTGCTCATCTGATAAGGAGGCACTGTCTCTACCTGCATGTTTTTTACTATTGTTTTCAAAGCTACTTTGGGATGTCTACAAATTTTAGAGGCTTCTAAAATGCTGTGATCCAAATATGGTTGGAGTAACTAATCTTCTGGTTTGCACTCTGGTCTTTAATCAGGAAACATGCCTGCTTCCCTGCAGACACAAATTCTAGCACTTCTCTCAGCCTTTTGACTATGACCAAGTCCCACGCTCTCCTTCCGATTCAAGCACTAGTTTTCTTTTTTGCCTTAGAACTGCTCCATTGTGACCAAATATGATTGTTCCCCACTTCCCTAGTATGGAGATTCAGAACTGCATATGGGCAATTGAGTTGCTAATCAGCATCAGTCACACTTAACATATGCAATGGATTTCCAATAATCTCTTCCTGACCAGTTGTCCTTTCCTTATTGTCTTTGGTCTGAGACCTCTTGAAGTTTCTGATTCTTCCATCTCTAAGATCCAGTGCTGGTCCTGCTGCCCTCTGTGGTCTGAGCTAATCCCTTCCCTGGTGTTGAAGATGTTTCCTTTCAATCTCCTAAGCTGTTTTACTGTAGAAAATTGTCTCAAACTGACCTCTTTTTTATTCTCTTATTCTAAAATTAAATTTGAGGCATTATTTTAAGGTTGCTTGGGAGGAATGTTGAGAAAATTCAGCTCAATAGATACTTATATTCTTTCATTTTCTATTATTCTCATTTTTAACATTAAAATAGGAAATTGAGGCAAGGAAGGATAAATGAATTGCCCAGTATCAAAAGCCTAAAGAGTATCAAAGGCAAGAAACAAATTTAATATTTTGACTCCAGGATCATTGCTTTCCATCCTACATTGGTTTCTAATATTGTATGTGAATTTAATTTTTAAATCTTATGTTCAACATTGTTCTTCAGTATTCTTATAATTCATTTGATGTGAGTCTGTGATTTTATTGGTTTAGGAAACTAATGCTAAGGAAACTCCCTCTATCAAATGGAGATGATCAACTGTTTTGTTTTCTTTTGTTTCAATTTATAGTCTTAAGAGAACTTCCTGAGCCACATTTAGATCTAAGATCACATAGGTATTATCTATCAAAATTATGTTTGAACCCAGATTTTCCTAACACTGAGAGTGAATATCTATTACACCACACTAAATTTCTAATTGATTCTTTAAATTACTTGGATGGAAGTAGGAAAAAAAAGTGTTATTTCAAATTTTCAAGAGCAACTCTCTCTGGAAACAGTTTATAAAAAACTTTCTATAATGATCATAGGATGCTGAAAGTGGAAGAAGTATATGTATTCTTCAAAATTTATTTAACAGTGGTATAATGGAAAGGAAATAGGATAACTTTGGACAAGGCACATTGACCTTCATTTCTTAATCTATAAAATGATGTTTTTAGTAGTTATCAATTTATAATTCTCAAAATTACACATGGGAAATAGCCAGTTATCTTGGGAATAAAATACATGTGGAAATAAGATTTAGGTATAATCTCTTACCTAAGAGATTTGAATGGTTAGAACTAGTTTACAAACATAATGCAAAACTGATTAATGTACATCATACTAATCAATAAAGCTGCCAGAAGTAAAGGAAAAAACATACTTGCCCCTCATCTAACTTATGAGGTATTACCAATAATAGTAGCAATGTTAGACTATTTATTTTTGTGGCAAAGGAACACACAGGAATTGCCAGAAAGTTGGATTACTACAGCTTTGGTTTTCTTGAGAGTTCACCAATAGTAAGTGGCCAGAAAAATATATAGCCAAAAATTTGTTGGTACACATTTGATTTTGAAGTCAATATTGTAAAATCCTTTTTCTGAATGAACTTGGTTTGAGGGCTAAACTGTTTCCATGCTTTTACATAAAAAATAATCTATAGAATAAATAAGATTAAAGATTTCAATAGAAAGTATCCCAAAACATAGCCCTTTAATTTTTTTTAGAATTAATTTCATCTAAATTCAACCAATATGTTGACATACTAAATGATAAACTAATTCTTTCACCAAAAAATATCATGTTCTTGAAAACCCTATGCAGACCCTGATCATTATACATGCTCTACCCAAATGAGGGGAGAATGTCCACTTTATATATGGTTTTCAAAGGGTGAATTATTTTCTATGTCACAAATCTATTTCTCAGTATTTGACCAAAAGTTCTCATTAATTTAAAAGATATACTTAGTGCAGATTTACATAATCAGAAGAACTCTGAGCTCCCACATGCAAGAAACCATATCTTCATCCTCAAATTCTATACTTCACTGGTCTTTGCCATGTGTCTGGTATAACAGAGTCGGTACTCCCATGCAAAACAAATTTTCTATAGTATTTTGTTGTTTTTACTGAAAAAATAAAGTGAATAATCAATTATTTTATAATATACTCTATACAGGTATTCAGTCATAGCTTTTCTTTTACCCAAGGCATCCCTATATAGTATATTAGGGGTTGGCAACCTTTTTGGCTGTGAGAGCCATAAATGCCACATTTTTTAAAATGTAGTTTCGTGAGAGCCATACAGTGCTCACAGTGCACCCTCCTGTAACAGTGTGTGCTCCTGTAACAGTGCCTGAAAAAAAAATTGACTTTAAGTCTCCTGCAGAAAGAGCCATATCTGGCCCTCAAAAGAGCCAGATATGCCTCGGAAGCCATATGTTGCCTACCCCTGTAGTATATTGATATTCTCTGAATACAAGTGATTCATGGAAAAAATGTCATTCACTGGTGACCATGTGTCCTGTAATTTGGCAAAACAGTATAGGGAATACAGCATATTTCCAACTCATATGAATTCATTATATCTAATAATGCTATTCATTAGATATAGTACTGAAAAACTCTGGAACAGAGTCTCGCCTAATCCTCACGACATGTAGTGTCCTTAGGTCAGATGCTCCAAAGACCAGGATTTATTTGTTTGGAATCTCATAATGGACAGTGATCTCATACTGTATCACATTGCTTCTTTCATCACTCATCAGCAAAGATCAATGTACTCAAATATAGACCTTGGCAAAGAAAACTTCCTACCACAATTCTGAAATTTTCTATATTGACTATGAGAATTTCAATTACCTTTTCCAGTATCTAACAGCATACTCTATATGCCCCTTTTCACTTTCTCTTTCCTTAGATATATAGCTCATTGATCTGGCCAAGCTGAGGAATACCTGCAGTTGTCAGATGGTGCACAGTTATTTTTTATAAAACCTCATGGTTAAAAAGTATTTCAAGGAGGGGCAGCTGGGTAGCTCAGTGGAGTGAGAGTCAGGCCTAGAGACAGGAGGTCCTAGGTTCAAACCCGGCCTCAGCCACTTCCCAGCTGTGTGACCCTGGGCAAGTCACTTGACCCCCATTGCCCACCCTTACCAATCTTCCACCTATGAGACAATACACCGAAGTACAAGGGTTTAAAAAAAAAAGTATTTTAAGGGTCATATTTAATCTTTACAGAACTGCTAGAAGGGAGATAATATAAATATCTTTATCCACATTTTAGAGAAGAGCAATTAGAAGGTGAAAGAACTTTATCAAACACCAAATATAATGGAATTCCCAAAGTCAGGAACCACATCTTCTGATTTCAAATCCACTACATTTTCTTCATTTCTCTTCTTTCAAAATTACACTCTAGGAGTCAGCTAGGTGGCTTAGTGGATTGATATCCAGGTCAAGATATAGGAGGTCCTAGGTTCAAATCTAGCTACAGACACATTCTAGCTATGTGACCCTGGGCAAATTACTTACCCCCCCCCCCATTTCCTAGGCCTTGCCTCACTTTTACCTTGCAACCAATATAAAGTATTGATTCTAAGATGGAAGGTAAGAGGATTTTTTTTAAATTTATAGGATAATTTACATTAATCATAACTTCTTCAGGTTAGAATTTTTCCTAGAGTATCTTCTCAGCACCACACTTCTGTCTCTCTGGTACTATTACTGAATATCAAATTCAACGAATGGATTAAATTTTCAAGTAGCTAAGTGCTGTATTTTTGAAGATAATTTATGAGATTATATTGAGCCATGAATAATAGTTTTTCTATGACTTTCTGACCCTCATTTTGTCAGTCATTATTTGTATTCTAAAATTCTTAAGGAAATCATTTTTCTCTACCAAATATCCTTGTCCATGACTTCTATATTCTTCTATTGGGAAGGACTGAGAATTAATTGTAAACAAAGGGCACCTGCTGCTCTCTTTTCTGTTCTCTTCTGTTTTATGTGACTCAGTTATATTGATGATTCATCATATAATGATTATATTATATTATATATTATATACATATATTATAACATTTTTAGCTTCTGCTGAAAAACCTGAACTGTTATTTAATTTGTCCCACTGAATTCTTGATCAAACTTTCCTAAATATAACAGAATTTATTAAAATCCTTTCAAATCCTATGAAATATACTTTATGGATTTATCTAAAATAGATAGGGGAAAATGATAATTTTAAATATTAGGAAAAGGAATATATCCCATTTTTATTTCTTGAGGACACATTAAATTTTCTAAAATAATTATAAGTAAAATCTGAGAATTAACAATAGCTCTAATTTACATATTACTTTAAAATGTGCAGAACATTTTTGACTGAATTATCTCATTGGATCCTTCCAACAACAATTCTGTGGTAGGTGTCACTATTTTAAATTGTTCAAAAAATTTAAATGATGAGTTTATTGTTACCTGACTAGTAAGTATCTGATGTGGAATTCAAATATAGATCTTCACTATTACAAGTCCAGCACTTCATCCAATATTCTACAACATTCTATCCATACTGTGTTGTGGTTGAGATTTTTTAAAATGGTGGACTTCAAATTGCGTGTAGTTATTATAACATATTTTTCCCCAAACATTACTACTTCAGATTCTCACCAATAATTTAAAGGTGAAAAATATATCTCATTTTCTTTTGCCTCATCCTTATGCTGGGTAAAGTAGGCTCACATGTATTTGGGGTTAGAATATTGTCTCCCTGTGCATAGTTGTACATATATTACAAATATACAAGCCACTTAAAAGCTTGTAGATCCTAGAATTATGGACAGGATCTATCTTTACAAAATACTAAAACAATTAGTTAATAAAATGAAAAAATTCAAATCATCTAGGCAATTATTGTGATAATAGGAACATTCCCTAAAAAAAAAAAATAAGATTCTCTGCAGATTTTTTTGAAGTTCCCACTAGATATGCTGTTATTAATATGAAATGAGGATAACTGGGAAGATTTGATATATATCACATTCATTTCTATGATTTCTATAAATTCATTCTATTATTTGTGATATATATGTATATTTGCATATAAATGATTATATATGGATGAGGTGAAGAATTTAGTTTATCACTACATAATTGAAATAAAATACCTCTTTGTCACAATTTTCCATAAAATGGCCTCATGATGAGAGTACTAAACTACTTTGGTGATGAAGACAACTATATGCTAAGGAATAGATTTTTCTCTATCATTTTTCTTAATTGTAAAATGATAAGGAATTGAGAAAATACATAATAATCCAAATTGCATGATACATTTTCTGTATGTATTTTTGCCCATTAACTACATATATGGACTAATTCCTTAAGAGATTTTAGTGATAATTCATTTAATATTTATATATCATCATTTACCTGTTTTCCTGAACCTGGAGTGGGAGGGAGAGAGACAGAGAGAGAGACAGACAGATAGACAGACAGAGACTAAAAGAATGTTTCAAAACTAAAACAGAAATTGAAGGTTATTTCAAAAAGCAGTATGGCTCGTTAGTGTTATATGCATTGGTCTGTTTCCTGAGAATTTAAGCGACATTTTAACATATGAATGATAAACAGTGACCCTTCATAATGTAGATTACAGAAGCCAATAGTATTTTCTTGCTTTTATATTGCCAATGTATCAGTTGCAATTACAATGTTTGTAGTCTGTGACAAGTCTAGTCATCAGTTATGAGACATCTGATATATGTCTAGAATCTTGTGTATTATAACTGATATGTTGGGTTAATATAAATGTTTGGCCAATGTAAATATCTCATACCAGATGCCCCATTTCCTTTTCAAGGACTAATATAGCTCCTTACATCCCCAGGAAATGTAAGATGAAGCATGAACATGCTGAAATGAGATCAATCTCATTTTATCGCATCAGCACACTATTCATCAGACAAATAGATTATAGGGCTGAAGATAAGATTTTTATTAAAATTCTATTTCTACACTAGAGAACATGCAAAATTGATATGATTCCTGATAAAACTCAGAGCTATGGCACAAAGTACATGCCAAAATGTATCATACATTGATACACTTGGATAAAATAATGTGAAAATGGATTAATAACATTTAAAAGACATATATAAGAGAAAAATAAATATTTTTTCTTTCTTTAGTAAAACTTATTCTGTTTCTGTTTAATATGCAAAATGTAAAGTAGAAAATTTAGGCCATTTTCTGGATTATTGTGGCAAAGTAATATTTCATATCAATTATCCAGATTAAGCTCTGTCACATTATATTTTGGTAGATGTGAATTCAGAGTTTTTCTGAAGTTCAGTTTTGATTATGGATTTTAAAAATATATTGTCAAATGTAATATAAAATATGAAAGTTTTTCATCCTTTTCATCACCAAATTAAAAAAAAAACGTAAAGCAAAAAGAAAAGGAAGGTAAGAGGCTTGTTTGAATTACCTTGGCCAGCTAACTTTATAACCCATATGCATCAATTCAATTCTACAAACATTTATTAAGTGACTATTATGCAGAAATATGCTGGAGTCCATACATAACAGCTCCAGGGAGCCTATTGTGAAGTTATCAATGAGAGTATTTGCATATAAGTACCCTGAAAAGCAGGACTTGATTTACTTTTTTGTTGCAAGACACTCCATAAATTGATGGAAAAAATGTTAATAATGAGGACTAAAATTAAATGTATGTCATGAAAAATTATTCAACATTTATCAGCTTACCACTGTTATAAATTGTGAGGATATCTGTTTGCCATTGCATGTAGAAGATCTTAAAAAAATGAAGCATGACATCACATCAAGTAATGTGTATTTTCAGAATGTGGGTAGCCCACTTCTTCCCTCTAACTGTTTGCTTTAGGAAAATAAAAAGATTGATTACAACAATTATCCAGAAAATGTAATTTCTTTCCCTTGGTGGGTAGGGGGGAGTAAAAATGCTTTCCTTCAAATAATTAACATAAAATATTTTCTAAGTTATTTTATTGAGTTCTTCTCACTCATTAAATGCAATGAAAAATATTTCTCTTTATCTTGATACATTATTAATCCCATTGATCTAAGACATCTTTTCTGTGATTTGTGCATTTATTGGAAATATTTTTACATTACTAGTTATTAGTATGTCTACTTATACAGTTAACCAAATTTAGAAATCACATTAAATGTATGTAGTTACTTGTCAGTTTAAAATTTTATATCTCAATATCTCCACTTTTACCTGTCATCAATCTAATCATGATATCAAAATCTTTCTATAATGATAATAGCTTTAGGATCTTAAATTGGGGAATTTTGTAAAGAAGCCAAAATAGATTTTGAAATCATAATTTTCTTTGTGACCAGAAGCTATATTTTTTTGCTTACCCAGAATAAGTAAAGTAGTCCACAGGCCAAATGTTTCCGGAAAGACTAACAATTTAATTAATTTTTGAAGATGAAAACATTACAGAGTACACTAACCAATTTAAAAGCACTAACAGTGGAGGGGGGAGCGAACTCAACTCAAAACATAAAGCAGACATAGAACCTATCAGGAATCAAAATTGAGTCACATTAATAACTGCTATTTTTCCAATTGAGAAAAGCATGTTTTGTTTTGATTTGTTTTGTTTTTGTAAATTGGAAATGAAGAAATTGTGTTAGTGTAACTATTATAGAATGAACTTCAAAGAAACCAAAGGTTACAAACTGATTCTCTAATTATTTGGCTTCTTCAAAAATGATCAGAATTCTTATATATTGTTAGATATGACTTGACTTTCAAAACATTTGGCAATATTTATTAATTATTTTCCCTTTCCTTGTCTACTAATTTAATTCTATGATTTTTTAAGGTTGATACCATAAACAAATATCTAAACATAAGGGAAGAATTTAGGTTAGAACAAGACATAAAGAATATTATTAGATGTAAAATAGATAACTTTGTCATTATGAAGTTTTAAAAAAGCTTCTGAAAATAAAGTAATGCAATCAATATTAAAAGGCAAACAGAAAAGTGGGCGAAAAACTTATTACAAGTGTCTCTGACAAAAGCTTTATTTTTTAAATAAATATAGAACTAAGTTAGACTTATATGAATAAAAATTATTTCCCAGCTGACAAATGGTTAAAAGATATGAACAGGCAATTATTAAATGAAGAAATTAAAACTATCTTTACAAAATGAAAAACTGTTCCAAATTACCATTGATTAGAGAAATTAACCTCATGCTTATCTGCCTAGCTAACATGATAGAAGAAGAAAATGATAAATTTTGGACAGGATGTGGAAAAATCAGGACATTAATACATTGCTGGTAGAACTGCTAACTGATTAAGTATTCTGGAGAGCAACTTGGACCCATGCTGAAAGGGTCATCAAATTATGCATATACTTTGATCCCCAGAGATTAAAGATAGGGGAAAAGAACATATCTGCAGAAAAAACATGTATGTATGTATGTATATGAAGGGATGTCCATCAATTGGGGAATGGCTGAAAGTCATGGTATACATTTGTAATGAAATGCCACAAAAAATGATGAACAAGATGATCACAAAGAAATCTGGAAAGACATGAAAGTGAAGCAAAATGAAGTGAGCAGAAACAGGAGATACTGAACACAGTAACAACTATCATATATGATGACAAATTATCAGTGCCTTAACTATTAAAAATAGAGAGATTGAGAACAACACCAAAGGGCTTATAATGAAAATGTTTATTCATTGTCATAGAAGAAATGGATGGAGTCTGAATGCAGATTGAAGAATACAATTTTTCTCTGTTATAAACAATATTTATTTTCTTTCCCATGACAAACATGGAAATATATATTGCATGAGAACACATGTACAACATATATCATATTACCTGACATGTTAAGGAGGAAGAGGATTGGGGTGAAGGAGAGAACATGGATCACAAATTGTCAGATGATTTATTAAAAATTATATCAACGTGTAATCTGAAAATGAAATAAATACACTTGGGAACTGCACAAATTAAACTGCCTTTGTTTTACCTGTTTTCTATTTACTGTTTCAAAACTATTATTTCCTTTGTGTTTCATATTGGAAATAAAAAGCAAACTTTTTTTTACATTGCTTCCTTGTTATAGTATGAGGATGACAGAAATATAAAAGGAGAGAAGTTGACTTACTTGAAAACACTATCTTCACTAATTAAATGAAAAAAGAGAAAGAATCCAGATGAATCCTGAAAATAAATTAATGCCAATAGCCAGGTTAAATGCTCCAAAATTTTTGATTAACTAAAAAGTTCTCTAATAGGCAATTCTATATAGATAACAATAATGATAACAACAACTACATTAATCAAAGCTTCATTGAAGGCAAGGAATTTTTTTAGAGACTGAGGAAAGGAAATCAAAATCACAAAAAGGGAAAGGAAAAATTTTATGTAAACCTTGTTGTTCTGTCTGGTATTAGAGTTTTACTAAAGATACTTTCAGAAAGAATATAAATTAATAATTTTATTCAAAAACAAAAGCCATTATTTCCCCCTTTGGAACATACAATAGAAGAACAAATATAAAGGAATAGCAGAAAAAGTGACTTGTCCCAAGACTATATCTTTCTGAAAAATATTGGGGAAAAAATAATGACAAGCATGAAACAATTACAAGAGGCTGCCTGTCATTATGAAATAAAATTTGAATGGGAAGAACATTTTAAAACCATTAACACTCAATATGAGACTAACTGTAAAATGAAGTGCAATAAATTCAAGAAGTATGTATGGGTGACTCCCACATGAACTCTATTAACAATATATTGTTGAAAAATGTTGAACATTATCTATATCATTCACATTTGTATAAGAAGATGGAGATTTTTATGATGAAAATTCAGGACCAGTAGAGTGTCAACCAGAAACTACAGAAGACTTATTCTTAAGGAGAAAGGGCTAAATAACCAATAGAGATTAATCAAGAAAATGGTAGAGACTTTGAAACATACTACTGAATTCTACAGAAATTTAGCATCTGCTGAATACCTAATAAAACATGACTGTATGATGAACTAGATTTATATGTTACAAGTTTACTATTTTTCATTGACTTGACAGACCATGAATCCCTATTCCTTTGGGATCCATATTTCTGAGAGGGGTTCAAGTGGCAGAGAGGAGTTCAAGCTGCATCACAGGATTCCATAGTAGCCCCCAGAACTCTAAGAGAGGGGGAAGTTAAAGGCAGTTGGAGTCCTGGTATAAAAGCCAGGTCACCCTTTTGCAGGAGGTCCTGATTATTGGCTCTGGGCTCTGGGAAGATATACTCTTTGTGTAGCTGCTGGAGCTGTTCAGTCTCTGACAGCCAAGACTGCTTTATTTTGTTAGACCTTCAAACAAGACCACAGTCTACCTTAGTTTAGCTGTTTGGGTTTAGAAAGAAGATTATTAGGGGCTTAGATAGGAGGTTAGCCATTCAAGATACATTTCTCCCTTTGGGGGAAGGGGCTGCTTATTTGACATAGCTGTTTTAGGTAGCTTCTCCCTACCTATCATTCCTAAACCATTTCCCCCCTTCCTATTCCCAGATATCATTAAATCTTTATCATCTAGGAACTGTGTCTGGATACAGATAATTTGCGGAAATACTCACATACTCCATAAGCCAAATTACTCTTACTAGTGCCTTTGAAGTTAATCCTAACTTTGGAGCCAGTGGGATGCTACTAAGACATCAAGCCTCACCTATTCTATCCTGTGGGGAAATAATACACACAGAGAAAGATATTATCACACGGGGTTTAATCTTTATCCACTTACCATCTTGGCTCAGAAGTTACCAAGCTAGATTATCCCCCATAACCAGACAGTAGACTGACTTCCAACTGCTTACATGGAGGTGGGTAGGTGAAAGAGTACTCCACAGGCTCTTGCCCCTCCCATCCAGTCAAGTCTGCCTGCTTCTCCAAAGATCTGGGATTAGGGATACTCCCTTGCCACTCATCCATAGTCTTACAGTTTCCCTAAATCTACAATTCCACAATTATAAAACCTTGAAAGCCTTCAAAAGAATCTTCAGAACTCAACAAAAACTTGTGGCTGAGTGAAATATTATAATCAGACTGAGCTACCACCTATTGACAGTGAAGAAAAGCAGTGCTGAAATAAAAGCAAAGACAAGCACTTATGTCTTTCATACAATAAATCATTACACAAAGAGATAGGACCTAAAGCATCAGTCATTTGGATAGGTATAGACGAATAAAATGCATCTGCCAGGAGGATTAGAGATCTAAAAATATTCTAGGAATTTGAACACAAGTCAGACTATTAAGAATTGGGCAGCTTTAGTTGCTGACTCTTGAAGAGGAAGACCTCCTTTTGGTGATTTAACAAGGAAAGAGATAAAGTCAGTGTCTTTGGGGAGAAGCCCTAAGTCATAAATGGAAGCTGCAGACTGCTATAATGTACAGAACAATTTTTGCAGAAATTCCAAATTGCTTTCCAGAATGGAAAAGATTATTTTTTCCCTTTAATTCCAAGCCCAAGAACATAATAAAACTACCATTTGTCTGCAAGAAAAGTAGGAAACCAATCTCACTTTTTTTTAGAAAACTCACTTCCACATTAAATTAAATAAAATGGTTTTGCTTGATATTTAGTAGTTTGTTATATGGATACTGTTATATGATAATAGGATGGCCCAAGGTCCTCTGATGGTATGAGGAGCTGAAGCTGAATGAGTGTGGGAAACCCTTAGGTGTCCACTAAGTTGTGATGATGAACACCAAGAACCCCACAGGAATATCTATGACTGAACTAATACACCCACCTCCAATATCACAGTGTCTCAGGAATAAGTGATCAAGTAAGAGACTGTGGGTTAGATAACACAGCTCCTTTGACTGCTTATCCTGGCTGCAAACTGATGGATAACACTAGTGACTGTGGTTTAACTCCAGTTAGAGTAATCCCTCCTCCCTCAGATACCCAAAGATATAATCAATGATCCTTAGGGTAATGATGTCATCCACCTAAGAAATTTTGAAGATTGATTAACAACAGACATAGGGAAAGGGAAACAGGGACTGAAGGAAAGAGGTGTTAGGGAAAGCTTGGCTAAAGCTACTGATTTTCATATGATGTCAATTGAAGGTAATCAGGTTTGAGATTAAGAGCTGGAGAGGTTTGTCTTTTTCTCAGTTGCAACCTGGTCAGGCCAGGCTGCTTAACCTGAACCAGGCTGTTTTATGGCATTTATATTGTTTCTTCCTTGATGATGATTGGTTAGGATGTATAGTACAGATTCAAACAGAAGTTGAGGGTGTGGTAGTGATTAGAACTGGATGCAGGTATCCTGAGTGGATTTGCAATACTCCAATTCCCAACTAACCTCCCACCAAAAATCCCTTCTCCAAATCGAGAGTCTTCGGTTCAAAATTCTGCTCTTTATAGTCTGCCAAGAACTGCATCTCCCTTGCTGGCTCATGGCAAGCTTATTTGGTTCCAAGTTCTAAATTGCTAAGTGTCAATCATTCTGCTCTCCATTTTGCATGGCAGAAATGATATTACAAGTTTATATCTGAAAGTATTTAAATAAAGGGGGAAACTTTGATCGGTAAACTCTTATGTACTAATATTTCATTGTATTGCTTCTTTCTATTCTTCTTTACACATTTTTCTAGCTTTCCATAGATTGAAAAAGGACATAATCTATCCACCAATAAACAAACATTGTTGTATAATGTTCCAGATATGACTTTAAACACTTGTAATATAAATAAAAATATAGTTAATGACTCTAGAGTTACTCTCCCAACTCCCAGTCACACTGGACTAGTTGCCTAGAAAATGGCTACTAATCCCGTCAAGCCTCTAGGATTAACTGTAAAACTAGAAGCAATTTTTCTTTTTTTTTTTTTAATTTATAATATTTTCCATGGTTACATGATTCATGATTTTTACCATTCCTGTTCCTTCCCCTCTCCTGGAGCTGACAAGCAATTCCTCTGAGTTATACATGTAGCATTATTCAAAACTTATTTCCATATTATTCATATTTGCAATAGCCTGATCTTTTAACATCAAAACCCTAATCATAGCCTTATCGAACCATATGATTTATCATATGTTTTTCTTTTGCATTTATGCTCCCACAGTTCTTTCTCTGGATGTGAATAGTGTTCTTTCGCACAAGTTCCTCTGGAATTTCCTAGATCATTGTACTGCTGCTAGTAGAAGTCTATTACAATCGATTTTGTCAAAATGTATCAGTCTCTGTGTACAATGTTCTCCTGATTCTGCTCCTGGTCATTTCAGTTTACATAGAAATCCTCCCATTCATCATTCCTTTCAACACAATAGTATTCCATCACCATCAGATACCACAATTTGTTCAGTCATTCCTCAATTGGAAGGTATCTCCCCATTTTCCAATGTTTTGCCACTACAAAGAATATGGCTATGAATATAAATGAAAAGTCTTTTTTATTATTGTCTCTTTGGGGTACAAACCCAGCAGTGTTATGGCTGGATCAAAGGGCAAGCATTCTTTTAAAGTCCTTTGTGCAACCAAATTATGCTCCAAAATGGTTGGTAGAAAGAATTTTTCTAATGCTAAATACAATCTAGAAGATCTACACCCTCACCAACTACAGTGATTCCAGCTATGACAATATGTTGATATCAAGAAGTCAATCCTAATTGATTAGTTTTTTCAAAGACTAGAACATTTCCTAAAGTATATTATAACAACCATTGGTAGAAATAACACTCTACTAAAACAAATCAGATAAAATAACTTTTATACAAGCCCATACAGGATTCAGAGAAAAATAGACACAGAATCTTAGAAAGCCCATGTGGCATAGAAATAACAGCTTCTGGACTTCTGGGTTAAGATGGCAGCAGAGTGGAAGCAGCTGCTTAACTTTTCCTAACCCACACATATAGGACTCCTCAAGATGACATAAAAAAAAATCCAGACGAACAAAGAGACCCCTCAACAGGGCACAGCATTGAAGGTATTTGAGATCAGGGCATTTCACGCTATAAGAGGGTGAAATGGTTCTCACTAAAACATGAGCTGAGCAACCCCTACCCCTTCATACCATCCACAGTGCCAAAGCCAGCACACAAGAGATAGAACAAGTTTGGGGCATTCATTAAGTTCTTGACATCTACCTGGGATCATCAGGGCCTGCTCCTGAGAGCAGCAAGACTTAAGACCCAAGAAGCTAAAGAACACACAGACTTTGAAAACAGACCTTGAATACAGGTATGGACTTTGGGCCCAGGCGTGGATGTGGACAAGGACCTTGAGTGCAGGCATGGACCTTGGGTGGGGACCCAGTACAGAGGGGTGCATGACTGTGGAAGCAGCTCCCTGAGACTGTTAAGGAGCTTCAGACAGAGGAGCAAGCAAGGGGACCAACAGTTAATCCTGAGAACAACTAGACTTGAGACTGTAAAGTTGAAAAGACTTTATACCCCTTTAAACTACATTACCCAAACTCCCTTTCACCATACCCATAATTCCTTTAACCTTTTCCTACTGGCCATTGGTTTTCACTGGCTGTTTTGATATCTAGGCTGTAGGTGTGGTGACGAGGTTTTTGAAGAGAAGGAGGCGGGGTAAAGGGTGAGTTGGGACTCTTTCCCTATGTTTTTAATAAATGCTTATAAATATCATATGTTGGAGGCAATGAATATTAATTTTAAAACTTAGAAGACCTCAGAAGCCTAAAGAGAGCAAACCAACCCTGGGCATGAGGATAAAGCTGAGAGAGCACACAGCACTGTGATACAATAGGCAGAGAGCCTGTATGCCTCACCCAGACTTCTAACTGAGAAAGAAATAATAATAATGGTAAGCCAGGCACAAGAACCTCAAAAGAGAAAGATCAAGAAATCTTTAACAGTCAACAAATATTACAGAGAAAAAATCCAGAAAACAAAGGAAACAACAGAGGAGAACAAACAAGTAATCACATCCAAACCTTCCCCCCAAAATGAAAATTGGTTACAAGCGCTTGAAGAGTTCAAATCTGAGATCATGAGAAAGATGGAAAAGATTTGTCAAGAGAAGTGGGAAAAAACTCAAAATGAAATTAACAGGTAAAAAGACAGAAAATCCCAATTGGAGAAAGATGCCCCCAAATCAAAAGAATTGATAAGCAATTTGGAGACCAAAATTAAACAGCTGGAAAACAGGATATACTAAATCAAAAATGAAAAAAATAGCAGAAAACTAGTCTCTAAAGAACAGAATTTGGCAAGTAAAAGCCAATGATCTCTCAAGACAGTGAGAACAAATAAAGCAAAGTCAAAAGACTGATAATATAGAAGGAAACGTGAAATATTTCACTAAGAAACTGACAGATCAAGAAATCAGGTCTAGAAGAGACAATTTGAGAATCATTGGTCTTCCTGAAAAAGCAGAAATTAATAGAAATTTGGACTCCATACTATAAAAAATTATCTAAGAAAACTGCTCTGAAGTTCTTCAACAAGATGGCAATATAGACACTGAAAGGATCCATAGATGATCCTCTACACTAAACCCTGAAATGACAACCATGAGAAATATTAGAACCAAATTCAAGAGCTTGCAAGTAAAAGAAAAATTTTGACAAGAAGCCAGAAAGAGACAATTCAGATATCAAAGAGCACCAATCAGGATCACACAGGATCTGGTAGCCTCCACACTAAAAGACCTCAAATCTTGGAATATGATATTCAGAAAGCCAAGAGAATTGGGTCTACCACCAAGGCCTTTACCCATCAAAACTGACTATGTACTTCCAGGGGAAAGTATGGGAAATCAACAAGATAGAAGATTTCCAAGTATTTGCACAGAAAAGACCAGGAATAAATGGAAAGGTTGATATCCAACCACAAAAACCAAGAGAAACATGAAGAGGTAAGTAAATCACAGAGGGTAAAGGAAGAAAACTCTTATTTTTAAATCTGCCTCTTTAAGGGCTTCAATAAGATCAAACTATTTGTATTCCTATATGGAGAAATGTTAGGTGTAATTTTCAAAACCAGCATTCACTATTATAGTAATTAGAAAAATTATTCATAGGAAGAGGTTGGAGTACTAAATGGTCTAACATGATATTGAGGAGGGAAAAAGAGTGGAGAAGAGTAGATGGCCCCAAGAGAAACATGAATGAATAAGAAAAATAGGATGTTCTATAAAGAGGGCATGGGAAGGGAACCATCAATAATATATAAATAAGTCTTGATTGATGACACATGTTAAAACCAGTAGAAATGTGCATTGAATGTGGGTGGTGATAAAAGGGAGTGAGGGGAAACTAAAATCATGAATCATATAACCATGGAAAATTTTTCTAAAAAAATAAAATATTTAAAATTAAAAAAAAGAAAAGAAAAGGAGAAAGAAAAATCCCCAGGACCAGATGGATTCACAAGTGAATTCTATCAAACCTTCAAAGAACAATTAATAGCAATACTATGCAAACTATTTGACAGAATAAGCAAAGAAAGAGCTCTACCAAACTCCTTTTATGACACAAATATGGTACTGAACCCAAAGCCAGGTAGATCAAAAACAGGGAAATAAAATTATAGACCAATCCCCTTAATGAACATAGATGCAAAAATCTTAAACAGAATACTAGCAAAAAGACTCCAGCAAGTGATAATGAGTGTTATTCATTACGATGAGGTGGGATTTATACCAGGAATGCAAGGAAGGTTCAACATAAGGAAAACCATTAACATAATTGACCATATGAACAAGCAAAGCAACAAAAACCACATGATTATCTCAATAGATGCTGAAAAAGCCTTTGACAAAATACAACACCCATTCATATTAAAAACACTAGAAAGTATAGGAACAGAAGGACCTTTCCTAAAAATAATAAACAGCATATATCTAAAACCATCAACAAGTATCATATGAAATGGGAATAAATTAGAAGACTTCCTAGTAAGATCAAGTGTGAAAAAAGGATGCCCATTATCACCTCTATTATTTAACACAGTACTAGAAACACAAGTAGTAGCAATTAGAGAAGAAAAAGAAATTGAAGGTATTGAAATAGGCAATGAGGAGGCTAAGCTATCTCTCTTTGTAGATGATATGATGGTCAACTTAAAAAATCCTAGAAAATAAAATAAAAAGCTAGTAGAAATAATCAACAATTTTAGCAAAGTTACCGGATACAAAATAAATGCTCATAAATCACTAGCATTTCTATATATTTTTAACACATCACAGCAGTAAGAGATAGAAAGAGAAACATCATTTAAAATCATCCCAGGAGAAACTGGGTAACTCAGTGGATTGAGAGTTAGGCCTAGAGACAGGAAGTCGTAGGTTCAAATCTGGCCTTAGACACTTCCCAGCTATGTGACCCTGGGCAAGTCAATTGACCCCTATTGCCTACAATTACCACTCTTCTGCATAGGAGCCAATACACGGAAGCTTTAAATTAAAATAAACCAACAGATCAATCAATCAATCAATCAATCAATAAATGAAATGAAATCACTTCAGACAATATAAAATACTTAGGAATCTATCTACCAAAACAAACACGGGAATTATATGAACACAGTTACAAAACACTTTCCAAACAATTAAAACTAGAACTAAATAATTGGAAAAACATTGATTGCTCATAGGTTGGAAGAGCTAACATAATAAAAGTGACCATTCTACTCAAATTAATTTCCCTATTTAGTGCCATACTTATCAAACTACCAAAAAACTTTTTTAATGAATTAGAAAAAAGTATAACCAAGTTCATTTGAAAGAACAAAAGGTCAAGAATATCAAGGGAAATAATGAAAAAAAAATGTGAAGGAAGGTGGCCTAATGGTACGAGATATTAAACTATACTATAAAGCAGCAGTCATGAAAACAATATGATACTGGCTAAGAAACAGAAGCGAGGATCAGTGGAATAGACTTGGGGTAAATGATATCAGCAAGACAGTGTATGATCAACCCAAAAAGCCCAATTTCGGTGACAAAAATACACTATTTCACAAAAATTGTTGGGAAAGCAGGAAAACAATATGGGAGAGATTAGGTTTAGATCAATCTCTCACACCCTACACCAAGATAAATTTGGAATGTGTGAATGACCTGAATATAAAGAAGGAAACTATAAGTAAATTAAGTCAACACAAAATAGTATACTTTTCAGACTATGGGAAAGGGAAAATTTTAAAGCCAAGCAAGAGTTAGAAAAAATTATTAAATGTAAAAAAATAAATTTGATTTTATTAAATTAAAAAGGTTTTGTATAAACAAAAACAATGCAACCAAAATCAGAAGGGAAGCAACAAACTGGGAAAAAATCTTTATAACGAAAAACTCTGATGGAAGTCTAATTAATCAAATATACAAGGAGCTAAATCAATTGTATAAAAATTCAAGCCACTCCCCAATTGATAAATGGACAAGGACATGAATAGGCAATTTTCAGATAAAGAAATCAAAACTATCAATAAGCACATAAGGAAGTGTTCTAAATCTCTAATAATTAGAGAAATGCAAATCAAAACAACTCTGAGGTACCACCTCACACCTAGCAGATTTTCTAAAATAAAAGCAGGGGAGAGTAATGAATGTTGGAGGGATATGGCATAATTGGGACATTAATGCATTGCTGGTGGAGTTGTGAACTGATCCAACCATTCTGGATGGTAATTTGGAACTATGCCCAAAGAGTGATAAAAGACTGCTTGCCCTTTGAGCCAGGAATAGCATTGCTGGGTTTGTACCCCAAATATATCATAGATAAAAAGACTCGTATAAAAATATTTATAGAGGCAGTTTTTGTGGTGGCAAAGGGCTGGAAAATGAGGGTCTTCCCTTCAATTGGAGAATGGCTGAACAGATTGTGGTGTATGCTGGTGACAGAATACTATTGTGCTCAAAGGAATAGTAAACTGAAGGAATTCCATCTGAACTAGAAAGACCTCCAAGAATTGATGCGGAGTGAAGGGAGCAGAGTCAGAAAAACATTGTATACAGAGACTGGTACACTGTGGTAAAATCGAATGTAATGGACTTCTGTACTAGCAGTAATGCAATAACCCAGGACAATTATGAGGGATTTATGATAAAGAATGCTACCCACATTCAGAGGAAGAACTACAGGAGTGGAAACACAGAAGAAAAACAACTGCTTGAACACAGGGGTTGAGGCAGATATGATTGCGGATGTAGAATCAAAACTACCACACCAATGTAACTATCAAAAATATGTAAATAAGTCTTGATGGATGACACATTTTAAAGCCAGTGGAAATTTGCATTGGATATGGGGGGGGTTAAGGAGGGATGAAGGGGAAAGTAGAAATATGAATCATGGAACCACGGAAAATTTTTCTAAAAAAATAAAATATTTAAGTCTTTAATAAAAAAAAAAGAAATATTTTTGGGGAGCAGCTTGGTGGCTTTGTGGATTGAGAGCCAGACCTAGAAGTTGGAAGTCCTAGGTTCAAATCTGGCCTCAGCTATGTGACCCTGGGCAAGTCACTTAACCCCCATTGCCTAGATCTTATCACACTTCTGCCTTAGAAACAATATATAATATTAGTTCTAAGGTGGAAGGTAAGGGTTTTAAAAAAAAAGAAAAGAAAAAATATTTCTGTCACAGTTTATAATGTTCCTCTGGTTCTACTTTCTTCATTTTGCATCTGTTCATTTAAGTCTTCCAAGATTTTTCTGAAATAAACCTTCTTGTTGTTTCTTATAGAACAATAGTATTCCATAACTATCCTGAAGAACAACTTGTTCAGTAATTCCCCAATTGATGAACAACCCCTCAATTTCCAGTTCTTTGCTACTTCAAAAAGAGTTAGAATTCATTTTTTTGTACAAAAGAAAAAAAAGAAATAACAGCTTCTGGAAGTTATTTTATTGTTATCTTCAAGACAATTCTCCTTAGGTATCGTAGCCTTTTAAAAAAAATCCTCAGTAAAAAATGTATTGTAAAGTCTGGAATTTGAGTATAGTTTGTTCCTGATTCCAAATATAGACCATCTATCCTCTATTCTGAGATACTTTTTACACTAGGATGCTGATGATGATTCTAAGCTCTCCAGGTCTCTGAGATTCATAAAGTTCTCTCCAGAGTGATGAATGAGACATACTGAAGCTAAGGCGCTCTCTTCCTTTTCCCTGAAAGTGATTCTTTATTACCAATGACTTTCTATATTCCACAATAGTGGGCATTCTGATCTCTTACTTTTGAATCATTGTTGTTGTTCAAAGAATTCAGTTGCATCTGACTGTTTCTGACCTTCTAAGGGGTTTTCTTGGCAAAGGTATTTGAATGGTCTATTTCCTTTTTCAGTGGATTAGGTAAACAAGTTATATTATTTGTTCAAAATCTTATAGCTGGTAATTGTCTGAGATGGAATTTTAGCTCATGCCTTCCTGCCTCTGCTTCTCAGTGATTGAATTTTTTAAATTTCATTTCATTTCTTTGTTACATTAAAATACCTAGTTAACTTTCTCCCTTCCCCCCTGAGAGAAGATATTAACTGACAAAAAGATTATATATTACATATTTCTGTTTATCAGTTCTTTTTTCTTGAGATGTACATACAAAAGTTATTCTTCAAACTATTCTCGCTATATATAATGTTTTCATTCTGCTCATTTCATTCTTCATAATTTAATGGACCTCTTCCCATGATTTTTTTCTAAAATTAACTTTCTCACCCCTTCTTATGGTACAGGAGTATTCCATTAATATCATATGCCATAACTTGTTTAACCAGTCTCCAGTTGAAGGGTATTCATTCAATTTCCAGGTTTTTACCACCACAAAGAGAGCTGCTATAAATAGTTTAGTTAGAACATATATATCCTTTTTCCTCTCCCCTGTCTTGGGAAATAAACCAAATAATGGTATTGCTGGGTCAAAAGTTGTATGTAGATTTATAACTCTTTGGATATAATTCCAGATTGTTCTCCAAAATGAGTTCTACACATCCCTTACATGTCATTTTGCCTTTTTATAATTTTATTCAATCTGATACATATGAGATAATGTCTAAGAAATATTTTGATTTACATTTCTATAATTGATAATTCAGAATAAAATTTAAATTTATATCAATATCATTAACTTCAGGTTCTTAGTTTTTCATAGTTTTATTAATAATCACTAAAATAGGGAAAGCAGAGAAAAGCCTAATCGAACCTAACTGATCACGTGTGTGGATTCCACACCCTACCTCTCAGCCAAGCTCTCCAGCAGCATTTAGGGAAGCTGAGAGTGTGTAATTGGAATTTGGGAGATGCTGTTTAAAAGTATATATATATATTTTCTAGGGACACGTGGGAACTATCAAACTACATTTCCTGTGGTCCAACGGGTTTCCGGTTCCGGTTCTTTGGGCATGGGAATGCCTGTGTCATCATGCAGAGGACAGTTTAAATGGGAGGAGAATCGAAAGTAAGCCCTCTTGGCTAGCAGGCTTGGGGAGAGACGAGAGGTAACAAAATGGAGGTGGCAGCTTTGAATTCTTACCGGCTCATGGTCTAATGATTTTACCGGCATGGCCATGGCTTTAATTAAAATACTAATTTCTATATTTATATCAGTCTTTATTATTTTTAATCGTAACAATTGAGAAGGCAGTATCACACCAAAACTTTTATCCTCTGTCCCCCCCCCCCCATGCACCTACATTCATGTCCATTCATGTACCATTCCAACAGTGTAAGCATGCAAATGGGATGCTGGTTAAGATGAGCTGGATCAGATGAGCCCTGGGGAGTGAATTCTATCTACACATTAAACATAGCTTTGATTTCTTCATATGAAAATTGTCTATATCTTTTGATCATTTATCAATGGGGGAATAACTCATATTCTTATCTATTTGACAAAGTTCTTTATATATTTTACAGACAAGTCTTCTATCTGAAAAACTATAATTTTCCCCCAACTTATTACTTTCCTTCTAATATTGACATCTTTTATTTATACAAACGTATTTTAATTATATGTATTCAAAGTTATGCATTTGACTTTTCACACTGCTTTCTAATCTCTTATTCATTAAAAATTCTTCTATTCAATAATCTGATAGGTAAAATATTCCCTACTCTACTAATTTGCTTATTACATACCCTTTTATTCTTTATTTATGATTTAAAATTGGTATGTCCTCAGTTGAAAAAAATTATATCCAAGTTTTTTTATTGGAAAGAAATTGGGGTCAATGGGCATAGCATTTCTGTAAGTGAGTCCTAAAGAAATGACACAGAATGGCTTAAATTATTGCTCATGGAAAGGTTAAGTAAGGGGATAAAATCTATCAAAACAAGGAGGAGGAAGAAGAAGAAGGAGAAGGAAAAAAGGTGGAGAAGCAAAAGGAGCAGGAGGAGGAGACTGAAATGACAAAAACAGGAATAAAAAGAAAAATCATATAAGAAAAGAGCAATTTTGAGAATTATAAGAAAAATAAAAAAAACAGAAACTAATATGAAAGGCAAATAAGCAACAAAATAATGAAAAAAATAGAGGTAGAAGAATAAAAGAAAAAGAGATGATACTATTGAGCTTTCTGAATTTTAATACTGAGTATTTTTTTAATGAAACTAGTATCTAATAAATATTCATGGGAATGAATCCCCATGATGGGGAGATGCTTACTGCCAAATTTATTGACATATCATTTGTGATTATTTTGTGACCCAGGAATTTTAAGAGATTTTAAGGATTTGTTTATTAAAATGGTGCCATCCATTTTGTTTTTCTTCTTTTACTTGTTCTGTTGATTGGAAACAATAAGGTTTCTTCTATTCCAGAATATAAATGACTTAATAAGTATACTATGGAATAATATGATTTGAAATTTAGGGAAACTGGGTGATAATCTCTTTTCTAATGCCAAAAGCCATTTGTTCTGTATTAACATCTCTCAAATAAGTGCCCTTCTTTCCTCTAACATAGATACTATTCTAATCTAGGCTCTCAACATTTAATACCTCCATTATTAAAATATCCTGGAAAGTTTTTCTGCTTCAAGACTCTCCCCAAGTCTCTCCTCTATTCAACCCTTTTTTCTACAACTAGCACTTAGCACAGGGGTCGGCAACATTTTTGACCATGAGAGCCATAAACATCACATTTTTTAACATTTATTAATATTCATTTATAACATGGTTACATGATTCATGCTCCTCCTTTCCCCTTCGCCCCCCTCGATCCCCCCACCCATGGCTGATGCACATTTCCACTAGTTTTGTCATGTGTCCTTGATCAAGACCAATTTCCAAATTGTTGGTAGTTGCATTGGTGTGGTAGTTTCGAGTCCACACCCTCAATCATGTCCACCCGGACCCATGCGTTCAAGCAGTTGTTTTTCTTATATGTTTCCTCTCCTGCAGTTCTTCCTCTGAATGTGGGTAGCGTTCTTTACCATAAATCCCTCAGAATTGTCCTGGGTCATTGTATTGCTATTGATACAGAGGTCCATTACATTCAATTTTACCATAGTATATCAGTCTCTGTGTACAATGTTCTTCTGGCTCTGCTCCTTTCACTCTGCATCTGTTCCCTGAGGTCTCTCCAGTTTGCGTGGAACTCGTCCAGTTTATTATTCCTTTTAGCACAATAGTATTCCATCACCAGCATATACCACAGTTTGTTCAGCCATTCCCCAATTGAAGGACATACTCTCCTTTTCCAATTTGTTGCCACCACAAAAAGCACAGCTATAAATATTTTCGTACAAGTCTGTTTATCTATGATCTCTTTGGGGTACAAATCCAGCAATGGTATGGCTGGATCAAAGGGCAGGCATTCTTTTATAGTCCTTTGAGCATGATTCCAAATTGCCAGCCAGAATGGTTGGATCAGTTCACAAGTATACTATTCTGTGTTCACTTAATTTGTTTATAGTTTCCCTCTTTATATTCAAGTCGTTCACCCATTCTGAATTTATCTTGGTGTAGGGTGTGAGATGTTGATCTAGACCTAATCTCTCCCATATTGTTTTCCAAATTTCCCAGCAGTTTTTGTCAAATAGTGGATTCATGTCCCAAAAGTTGGGCTCTTTGGGTTTATCATACACTGTCTTGCTGATGTCATTTACCCTAAGTCTATTCCATTGATCCTCCTCTCTGTCTCTTAGCCAGTACCATATTGTTTTGATGACTGCTGCTTTATAGTATAGTTTAATATCTGCTACTGCTAGGCCCCCTTCCTTCACATTTTTTTTTCATTATTTCCCTTGAAATCCTTGATCTTTTGTTATTCCAAATGAAATTTGTTATAGTTTTTTCTAATTCAGTAAAGAAGTTTTTTGGTAGCTTGATAGGTATGGTGCTAAATAGGTAAATTAATTTGGGTAGAATTGTCATTTTTATTATGTTAGCTCATCCTACCCATGAGCAATCAATGGCTTTCCAATTGTTTAGATCCAGTTTTATTTGTTTGGAAAGTGTTTTGTAGTTGTTTTCATATAATTGCTGTGTTTGTTTTGGTAGATAGATTCCTAAGTATTTTATATTGTCTAGGGTGATTTTAAATGGTGTTTCTCTTTCTACTTCTTGCTGCTCTAGTGTGTTGGAAATGTATAGAAATCCTGATGATTTATGTGCATTTATTTTGTATCCTGCCACTTTGCAAAAGTTGTTGATTATTTCTACAAGCTTCTTAGTTGATTCTCTAGGATTTTTTAAGTAGACCATCATATCATCTGCAAAGAGCGATAGCTTAGTCTCCTCCTTGCCTATTTTGATACCTTTAATTTCTTTTTCTTCTCTAATTGCAACTGCTAGTGTTTCTAATACTATGTTGAATAATAGAGGTGATAATGGGCATCCTTGTTTTACTCCTGATCTTATTGGGAAGGTTTCTAAAAATTTTATCCCCATTGCATATGATGTTTGTTGAAGGTTTTAGGTATATACTGATTATTATTTTTAGGAAAGGTCCTTCTATTCCTATACTTTTCAGTGTTTTCAATAGGAACGGATGGTGAATTTTGTCAAAGGTTTTTCAGCATCTATTGAGATAATCATGTGATTTTTGTTTGTTAGACTGTTGATATGGTCAATTATGTGGATGGTTTTCCTAATGTTGAAGCAACCTTTCATTCCTGGTATAAATCCCACCTGATCATGGTGGATGATCTTCTTAATTACTTGCTGAAGTCTCTTGCTAGTATTCTATTTAAGATTTTTGCATCTATGTTCATTAGGGAGATTGGTCTGTAGTTTTCTTTCTCTGTTTTTGATCTCCCTGGCTTTGGAATCAGTACCATATTTGTGTCATAAAAGGAATTTGGTAGGACTCCTTCTTTGCTTATCATATCAAATAATTTGTATAGTATTGGAATTAGTTGCTCTTTGAATGTCTGATAGAATTCACTTGTAAATCCAATCAGGCCCTGGCGATTTTTTCTTAGGGAGTTCTTTGATGGCTTGTTCAATTTCTTTTTCTGATATAGGATTATTTAGGTATGCTATTTCTTCTGCTGTTAATCTAGGCAGTTTATATTTTTGTAAATATTCCTCCATATCTCCTAAATTGTTATATTTATTGCCATATAATTGGGCAAAATA